>NC_056726.1:1359775550-1360075550 GCF_019279795.1 Protopterus annectens
GCCAGACCGACTCTGCTTCTGAAATCCTCTGCCCATAGTTTAAAGACCCCAAGGAATACAAGTGAAAACTACGGAGTACTCTGAAATCTGTAGCAAAATGAAAAAAAAAAACATATAAAAATGCAACCTACTGTTCATGTACTGCAACATGCTACAGTGATGTAAGCCTTAAATGAGGATGTGGCTGTGCGTCCTAGAAGGCAGACAGCTAGAGTCAGAGCAAGGCTTCAGCTAAACCAGTTGTCAGATCAGGAAATACTTGACAGATATCAGCTAGACAGAAAAATGGTGCATGCTTTTAAGGTAATTGGATAGTTAGTGGTGTGTGTATAGTTTAGTGTAGGGTTAGGTGTACGATTTTAGGTGTATGTGTGTGGATTGCTGTTTGTTTGGTGTGCTTGTGTTGTATGTATGTGTTTTGGAACAGCAAATTTTTTCCCTAGGAAAAAAAATTGCTGTTCTGTATGTTCGCTGTTTTCAGCTTTTGCTGAATAAGGGTCGATATTAGAACATTCGAAGTTTTGAAACTTCAATGTTCTAATATAGACCCTGAATTTAGTATATAAGTGCTGACGGCATTGCACCAATCCCTGGATCATTTATTACTGGCTTCATTAGAGTTTAATTTATTTACTTTTTTCCATGCAATTGATCTCTGTCTGAGAAATTATTTAAATGCCAAGCAGCTGAGTGTGCTATGTGAAAAGGCATTGCATGTCAACTGTAACTCCTTTATCAGCTGTCAGTTCTCTTGCAGCTATCCACCTGTGTTACATAACAAAACTTCTTACTGGAATTTTCTTCACTTCCACTAACAGCAGTTACATTTTTTTAGTGCTGAACCTAATCTCCTTTCCATCACTGTTTCTCTAGAATATTAGTGCAAATTAATCAAAAATTCCATATGTAAAAAGAACAACAAACAGATTAAGGTATATTGGGGTCTATATTATATTTTTGAAAGTTTCAGACATCGAACACCATATGATCGACACCATATGAGCGATGTTTGAAATTTCGAAAATATAATAAAAAAAAAAATAAAAAACTATACTTACCTAAATGCTGTAGGCAGGGGGGCAAGCCCCCCTGCGCCCCCACACCCCTGCTACTTAAATATTCCTACTCCGAGATCACACTGCATTGAAGTAAATGGAAATTATTCCCTACAGTGATTTCCGTGTTACGTGCGCGACGTTTCGACCAATCGGGTTCGCTCAATACGTGTTCACTGTTTACAATTTTCGATCACGCTATAGGAACCCGTGTTGGGGGTGCAGATGCAATTTAGTATATCATGTTTTAACAAAGGATTTACAAAAACTTGTGTGTAGATGCATAGCATAATATGAGACCCTAAAAACAAAACAAAGAAAAAAATGCAGTTATTTTGTTTTCATTACATTATAATCATGTATTAAAGCTTAAAGTGATTTGTCGCTATTCTTACCTTCATGGTTGTTTTAATGTGCTAATGCCCCTTCCTGTGGTTTCTCAATTATTATTACTTGATTTCTAATCACTTTTAACTTTTTTCTGTTATTTTTAATTGTGTGTTGCTCCACCTCCTAGTAATTCTCTGTAGAACCCTCTGACCTTTGGCTACAAAAACTGTACCATACTTTCCTCAACTTTAAATTGTTTCTTTTAACACCTTTACTGAATTATCACTTAAGACATAGGCAAACATACACTTATATAAAAAAAACATTAACATGTTCCCAATTACATGCATTATACATCACGTGTTCTTTTGTATAACCATCATCAAGCCAACATTACATAAATTGCTCAATTCCTTTCTTACATTAAACCTCACTCCTCTTCCAGAACATTATTCTACATAATTGTTCCCATGCTCTCCAACTATTTTGATGTAATTTGCTCCTACCCTTTTCTAAAGATCCCACTTTCAGTTCTTTCATTTCTGTTACAATATTCACTACTTCAAATACAGTTGGTTTAGATATTGATTTCCATTTTCTAGTAAATGTGTTTTTGGCATCCATCAGAATTAAACTTAACAAGGCCTTACTATGTCTATGTAATTCAGATCCGGTGTACCAGCTCAAAAGAATAATTTCCTTAGTTACACCTATTTGCTCACCCAATACTTCTGACAGAGTACTCTGTAGGGAATTTTTTAAAGTCTGCCAACTCATTACACTCCAAAAACATACATTCCCAGTTACCTCTTTCTTCCCTATCACACCTCCAACATTTGCCATCGACCTGAGGAAAATTTTTTTTGAGTCTGCCTGGGGTATAAAAATATCTATGCAAACACTTCTAAGCAAAAATCCTAAATCTTCTAGATTTTGTTGCATACTTGGGAGTCATACATATGTCCTCTCTCCCATGTAAATTACTTATCCGGTATCTCTTCTCAATCTTTTCGAACCTCTTCTGATTGATTCCTAAAGTTACTATGCAATATTTTATATGCCCTACTAATTATCCCTTTTTTAACAGCAGCTTCTGTTCTAAATTCAACTACAAACTGTACCACAGCAAGTCTTTCATTTAGAATTTCCTTACCTCTTTCTCTTTGCCTATACTCTGATATCAATCCCTAATAGGGAAGGCGGTCTCTAGCCTGCAGTCCAAATGCCTTCTTGGCCTCTTCTCATTCTACTCTTCTCATTTGATTACCTTTCCTCTCTAGTTACTTGTACCTAATATGTTGCTTCCATTGTCAGTTTTCTCCAGTAAATATCAGCCCCTTCTTGCCTATTCTTTGCACCTCTAATTGCAGTCATCCCTATCGGCAAGATCTCCTTTCTCCATTCTTGTTTTGGCTTAGTTCTTAGAGCACTTTCTGCTACTTTATTAATATAATATTCTGTATGGCTGTTGTTATTCTCCTTATGGATCTGCATCCAAAATCCCACTCTTTCCTTATTTTTTAAAATTCCCATTTTATCATCACCCCATTACACTTTGTATTATCTTTCTGCTTACACTATGTATATGAGCCTTAACGGTTAACTCTAAAATATCCCTTCAAATTAGGTAATCCTAAATCACCCTGTTACATTGGAAGGATCAACTTATCCCACTTGATGTCTCCCTATTGAAACATCAACACTCGAAATGCTGAGTGCCGAAAAAAAATATGGAGAACACAGTAGAATCTTGAAAATCACTCTTCTCCTTAAAACTTATTTTTGCAGGGAGAGCAAGCTCATCTGCATCCACCCATGTCATGGACAAGCCTCCCACACCCCCAAACTTATATATACCACATCTGAGATCACCATACTTTGCAAGAAAAGGAAATATTCCTAGACTTAGACCAGGATTCACGTAGCCTCCGTGTAAGAGTTATAACTCATACACAGAGACTGCAGTTAAACGGAGTGATGTCAGCATGCTCTGCATATTCATGAGAGCATGCTGAATCACACCTAAGTCTAACACGGTCCGTGTAAGACATGTGGGGGCGTGTCCGTAGACTGATCCCTGCAAGCGGACACGCCCCCACAAGTGTAAAGGTGTCCAAAGTAGACACCCACAACAGAGTCCACGGAAATGTGAATAAACACAACACAACACATGCCCCTACAGACTATTAAACATAAAACAATCTAAATGAACATGTCATATTTTTTTAAATTGTAACAATGTTTAACCGTGAATGCGCTTCGTTTGTGGCGTGCCGTAAGCAGCTACAGTTAGCAGTCAATGGGAAAGCATATAAGAACTAAATATGCAAAATAAGCCAGGAAGCAATAAGCGTGGCGGTAGAGATGCCGGCTGCAGAGCAGGCATTCATGGTTCGAGCCCCACAACACAAAATTTTTTTTTATGCAAAATAAGCAGGAAACAAGTCCCTGACACATATGGAAATTATTCCCTACAGTGATTTCCGTGTTACGTGCGCGACGTTTCGACCAATCGGGTTCGCTCAATACGTGTTCACTGTTTACAATTTTCGATCACGCTATAGGAACCCGTGTTGGGGGTGCAGATGCAATTTAGTATATCATGTTTTAACAAAGGATTTACAAAAACTTGTGTGTAGATGCATAGCATAATATGAGACCCTAAAAACAAAACAAAGAAAAAAATGCAGTTATTTTGTTTTCATTACATTATAATCATGTATTAAAGCTTAAAGTGATTTGTCGCTATTCTTACCTTCATGGTTGTTTTAATGTGCTAATGCCCCTTCCTGTGGTTTCTCAATTATTATTACTTGATTTCTAATCACTTTTAACTTTTTTCTGTTATTTTTAATTGTGTGTTGCTCCACCTCCTAGTAATTCTCTGTAGAACCCTCTGACCTTTGGCTACAAAAACTGTACCATACTTTCCTCAACTTTAAATTGTTTCTTTTAACACCTTTACTGAATTATCACTTAAGACATAGGCAAACATACACTTATATAAAAAAAACATTAACATGTTCCCAATTACATGCATTATACATCACGTGTTCTTTTGTATAACCATCATCAAGCCAACATTACATAAATTGCTCAATTCCTTTCTTACATTAAACCTCACTCCTCTTCCAGAACATTATTCTACATAATTGTTCCCATGCTCTCCAACTATTTTGATGTAATTTGCTCCTACCCTTTTCTAAAGATCCCACTTTCAGTTCTTTCATTTCTGTTACAATATTCACTACTTCAAATACAGTTGGTTTAGATATTGATTTCCATTTTCTAGTAAATGTGTTTTTGGCATCCATCAGAATTAAACTTAACAAGGCCTTACTATGTCTATGTAATTCAGATCCGGTGTACCAGCTCAAAAGAATAATTTCCTTAGTTACACCTATTTGCTCACCCAATACTTCTGACAGAGTACTCTGTAGGGAATTTTTTAAAGTCTGCCAACTCATTACACTCCAAAAACATACATTCCCAGTTACCTCTTTCTTCCCTATCACACCTCCAACATTTGCCATCGACCTGAGGAAAATTTTTTTTGAGTCTGCCTGGGGTATAAAAATATCTATGCAAACACTTCTAAGCAAAAATCCTAAATCTTCTAGATTTTGTTGCATACTTGGGAGTCATACATATGTCCTCTCTCCCATGTAAATTACTTATCCGGTATCTCTTCTCAATCTTTTCGAACCTCTTCTGATTGATTCCTAAAGTTACTATGCAATATTTTATATGCCCTACTAATTATCCCTTTTTTAACAGCAGCTTCTGTTCTAAATTCAACTACAAACTGTACCACAGCAAGTCTTTCATTTAGAATTTCCTTACCTCTTTCTCTTTGCCTATACTCTGATATCAATCCCTAATAGGGAAGGCGGTCTCTAGCCTGCAGTCCAAATGCCTTCTTGGCCTCTTCTCATTCTACTCTTCTCATTTGATTACCTTTCCCTCTCTAGTTACTTGTACCTAATATGTTGCTTCCATTGTCAGTTTTCTCCAGTAAATATCAGCCCCTTCTTGCCTATTCTTTGCACCTCTAATTGCAGTCATCCCTATCGGCAAGATCTCCTTTCTCCATTCTTGTTTTGGCTTAGTTCTTAGAGCACTTTCTGCTACTTTATTAATATAATATTCTGTATGGCTGTTGTTATTCTCCTTATGGATCTGCATCCAAAATCCCACTCTTTCCTTATTTTTAAAATTCCCATTTTATCATCACCCCATTACACTTTGTATTATCTTTCTGCTTACACTATGTATATGAGCCTTAACGGTTAACTCTAAAATATCCCTTCAAATTAGGTAATCCTAAATCACCCTGTTACATTGGAAGGATCAACTTATCCCACTTGATGTCTCCCTATTGAAACATCAACACTCGAAATGCTGAGTGCCGAAAAAAAATATGGAGAACACAGTAGAATCTTGAAAATCACTCTTCTCCTTAAAACTTATTTTTGCAGGGAGAGCAAGCTCATCTGCATCCACCCATGTCATGGACAAGCCTCCCACACCCCCAAACTTATATATACCACATCTGAGATCACCATACTTTGCAAGAAAAGGAAATATTCCTAGACTTAGACCAGGATTCACGTAGCCTCCGTGTAAGAGTTATAACTCATACACGGAGGCTGCAGTTAAACGGAGTGATGTCAGCATGCTCTGCATATTCATGAGAGCATGCTGAATCACACCTAAGTCTAACACGGTCCGTGTAAGACATGTGGGGGCGTGTCCGTAGGCTGATCCCTGCAAGCGGACACGCCCCCATAAGTGTAAAGGTGTCCAAAGTAGACACCCACAACAGAGTCCACGGAAATGTGAATAAACACAACACAACACATGCCCCTACAGACTATTAAACATAAAACAATCTAAATGAACATGTCATATTTTTTTTAAATTGTAACAATGTTTAACCGTGAATGCGCTCGTTTGCGCGGGCGTGCCCGTAGCGCAGCTACAGTTAGCAGTCAATGGGAAAGCATATAAGAACTAAATATGCAAAATAAGCCAGGAAGCAATAGCGTAGCGGTAGAGATGCCGGCTGCAGAGCAGGCATTCATGGTTCGAGCCCCCACAACACAAAATTTTTTTTTATGCAAAATAAGCAGGAAACAAGTCCCTGACACATATGTACACATAAAACCAGAATATATGTAAAATGCAATGAAATAGCCCATTTATATTGAATAAATGTGAGCTAAGAAATGAATAGAAACTGCCAGATGTGCCCATAGCTGAGCTACAGTTCAACAGAGTGAGTGTATGTGCCCGTAGATAAGCATTGGTTTAACTGGTGCAAAATGAGTGCCCGTAGCTGAGCAGTGGTTTACCATGCTAAATATATGTGCCCCTAACTGAGCTGAGCGGAATATGCGTGCCGATAGCCAAATGAGGCTTAAACCAGCGTACCCCGTTTGCGCGGAGCTGCGCACCGCGCAAACAAGCTAACCGACGGCAACGTTGAGCAAGCCGTATCAAAACTGCCTTTACACAGACACACCCCTCAACATGTCTAGACAGTCATGAAAAATAAAAAGCAGTGGCCAGGTTCGAACCCAGGATACTATACACCATAGTCAAGGTACAGAACCACTAAGCCATGACAGCAGTACCTAGAAATGCAATAATAGCTCATATATAGGAATGAATACAAACTACAGCATGACAATGCAGGTTTACTGAAGTTGATACAATTCCAAAATGGCCAATCACAGATATGTAGGGAAAACGGACTATATAAGCCCCATAGGCGGAATACACAGCATAAACGATTGTAGAACAGACCTGCAGGCAGAATGTCAGGTGTAGGAGAGGGTAGTCGCTTTCGAGCGCAGAGGTGGGGTGTTGAGGAGTCCAGGTACATGGCCTGGCTCCTAGTCCACAACCATGAGGCCCAACTCATGCAGGGCCAGGTCCTCTGGGGAGCGTACAGGGCTGAGGCGTGGGACCAGTTGGCTCATGAACTCACCAGTGCCACAGGAATTCCAAGGACAGGTGAGCAGGTCCGTCACCACCATGCGGACCTGAAGAGACGCAAGCAGGACCAACTGAACCTTTGGATCCAGGAGGCCCGGCAATCACCCAACGCCCCACCACTGAGTAAGTAACAATTAATTATGTATGTAGAAAGTTAAACTACCTGAAATTATGGAGATGTGTATTCCAATATTACTTCATTTATATTACAGCTGCAGGTGTCCGTTCTGCGAACCGCAGAGCCTATGCCGATAGGCTGGTGCGGTTGCGCCACCAGGCAGGTCAGTAATCCACTACTAGTAACTGTAAAGATATATAAATGTATGACAGTCAGCAAAAGAGTGCAGTGTAGCCAGGAAGGAATTAAATCTGCAAGTAACAGTGTGAAAGTGTATGCAAGTATTGCCTGATTACAACAGTTCCCAGCCTGTAAGTGTAAACTAAACATGAAACTGTCCAACATATATTTTGAAATAAAACTGCCCTGCCTGTAAGAAAATAGTACACAACCTGCAGCAGCATGTAAAGTATAGCTGCAGAAGAGGATGAAATCACATGTGTGAAATATATCCCTGTGGAAATACTGAAACATGACAGAAGTGAGACTGCTGGAAAGAACTGTAATAACTACTGTTAAAACATGTCAATAAAGCCTAGAAGTACCAGTCTGAATAGTAACATGAAAGCAAGTGAGAGAGTGTGAGAAAGTGTCAGGAATACAGCAATACAGTAGTAATAACCCCTGAATAAACTATACTGCAGTTAGGACAGAATTAAATGCATGTGAGACTCAGAACCAAACAGCAAAATCTGTTCAAAGTGTTGCTGCATGTGGAATGTGTACACCAAAATCTGGATATGTTGCTCCCAGTCTGAAATACGCAGATAGGATGATTGTCTGATATACCAAACATCCACACTTGTCTACAAGTATATAAAGCAAAAGTAACAGGATGATGTATCTGAACAAAGCTCGATATGAATGTGTATGAACAGCAAGAAAATGTAGATTGATGTTGCAGTAACAGTCCCATCTGCAAGGTTAAGTAGTTAACATATAGGACACTGTAGTTAGAACAGTAGTGTGTATATAACTGTAGCTATTAGAAATGTACAGCATATGTATTTGTATTCGAAGGTGTTAATATTACTGTATTTACCCCACCCTCTAACCACCTATAACCCATTCCACGTGAAAATGGTATGTGCAATCACAATTAACACCCCTGGACGTCTGTCCTGTTGGGTCATATATATTTGCATGTCTGTTGATGCATCCGCCCTGTTCATACATCCACACCTGATGGCCTGTTGCCATCAATCAACCCTGCATGTTGTTGGACTGTGTATTACTGTTCAAATTATGCATGTGTTATGCACGCTGTTCAATGGTGTGAATATCTGGGTGTTTGGTTAATGGGAATACTAATGCATGCTGTTACAACTAACTGTGAATGGTATTATATGTCACTAACCCAAACTGTCATGACATAATGCAAAACATAGAACGACAGGGAAGGCGGGTTCCGGCGGACCCACCTCTCCCACCTCAGCTGGCGAGTGCACCTGGCACTAGTGCCGAGTCCGGACCCTCCTCCGGTGGCCCTGTGCCACCTGCGGGTGGAAGCGCTGCAGGGGATGGGGCTCGCCCCCCCTCTGCAAGTGTGGCCGGAGGAGATCCACCACTCACCCTCCGTAGTGTCCGGACTGTGGTGCGTAGGGAGATTCGGGACTCTGTCCTTGAGCCCCTACGCCAGCTCGAGGCACGGGTGGCGCAACTAACGGGCTTGCCCGTTGCCCCGCCTACACAGCCCCCAGCACAGCCCCGTCCTGGGCAGTGAAGGGACAGTGGCAACTGCCTATGGGTGGGGATATCAGTTCCACTGTTGCCATCTGTGGGCTCATGGGCTCTGGATATCCAAACCTCCGTCCCCGTCATTTGTGTAACCCCCCCCACACGTGTCATACACCGCCCCTGTATGCGTCTTGTTTGTCTTGTCTGTTTACCTACCCAGCCTACCTCCCCATCTGAACCAACTGCCTTCACCTGACATACCACTCTTACCTGAAAAAAAAAAAAGGGCACTCTGTACCCACAAAAAATTACGCCCCATACATAGCTGCCCATTCCGCACACATGTCCACTGGACATGGACCCTATCAATTACAATTGGCTGTACAACAAGTATTATTGTTGTCCTGACACCTCTCCCAGGGGTGGAAGGTTTCAAATGTCACACCAAATTACATACATATGCACAGCTGTTGCTGCTGAAGAAATGGGCAGCTATGGGCCTTACCTACATCCCTCCTGCACATCCCAAGCTTGTTTCCCTACTGTCTTACCCTCTTTGTGACCCCTTTTTCACCACTTTCCTGTCTCCCCATTTTCTTTTCTTTCAAAGAAAATAGCGCGGGTGTGCGCCAGAGTAAGCACCGTTAAGCAGTTGTAAGCGGGTGTGCGCGGAGCTTACCGCCAGTGCGCATGCGTGAGCTCCGCGCAAACCAGCGCTAGCCTGGTTACAACTGCTTAAAAGTGCCTTAGTCACTGTGATTGACAGGTCCTGTACTCAGTTCAAAAGAAAAATAAACTCCCACTGTCAGTCCCGAACCCAGGACCTTGGAAACACTAGTCTGTACAACCTACCACTAAGCCATGACTCTCATACAAACATATTGTGCTAAAATAAATATAACCTGTAAAAGTAGGGATGAATGTAAAGTGAATATAGGATGTGTAGTACACAAAGCATGTAACTGAAAATAAATGTCAAAAACAATGGATATCCATAATAGTAGTGTGTGAAAATAAACAGCCATGCTAGTTGGCAGCCTGTAGATAATAAGGTCAGTTAAAGTACATAGATATATGTATGCATATGTACACATATATATATATATATATATATATATATATATATATATATATATATATATATATATATATATATAAATATGACTATATATACTTGTAGGAGTCAATGTGCATACACACTTGCTACAGGGAACATGAAAGAGGAATGGAGAAATGTGAATATACAACACAGCCTGAAGCAGGAGAGAGATACTAACCTTTACACTCACAGAACACTGTCCACAGCATACCAGCATGGTCCCCGCCCACACAATGTGAAAGGGCAACGCCTATCACACATACCCTTTTATAGCAGTGATCTGAAATCACAGTGAGAACTGCAATCAGTACACAACTGGCTGTATGCAATTAGCAAATGCTGGCCTCCAATTGGTGCAGAGGCCATCACATGGACCTATGCAGATACCTACAAAAGCATCCAGTGCTAACACTCCCAACATGCAATAAGTTAATTGCATTGTCTGTAAGCAGACAGAGGGAGGCTGAGAAGTTGAAGAGAAAGAGAGAGAGAGAGAGAGAGAGAGAGAGAGATCACACAAAAAAAAACTGTGACCCTCTCTACCCTGAAGCTGTCAGCACTGAGAGTGATAGCAGCAGCAAGCAGAAGCTGTGGAACGCAACCAGCTGCGACAAACAGAGGTAATGCAAGGTAGCAGGTTAACAGTGTGCATACTGTCAACCCTCCAAATGTGTCATAGGTCTGTATCTATAGGTATGTCCATGTGATATGTTGTGTGTATGTAGTTCCAACAAAAGGGGATGACCACACATCACATGTCAAGCAGTGATAGGCCAGGATCCTGGCAGCATGTGTCTGTGCGTTGGGCTAGCAATGGCTGTAGTGACCGCTTTGACATGTCAGCCAGGCCCACATGTCAGGATCAGCCCATCCCAAAGGCACACTGGCTGGGAACAAGTGTCTGCAGGTACCTGATGTCACTGCACATGCATCCCCTACTGCATTAACCCATAGCGTAGCAGACCAGGCCCATTATGCATATGATGTGGTAATCCCCAGGGTCAGTTGAGGTGCCCCACTAGTGTTGTGGGACCACCGTTGCTGCATGCCACTGTCCAGGTACATATCCTGTAGCACGGCCCAGATAAACTATCAGTGTTACATGCGGTGGTATGTCCCCTCAGAGTTCTGGTAGCACACATCCAGGGGGACCACGAGGTCACAGGGATGCTGTGTGTTCCGCTCTGCCGAGGGCGGCCCCCACCTGGACATGTGCGATGATAGTGATGTTACATGCATCTGTGATAAATATCCAAAAGGTGAGGGAGAGGGAGGGGGGATATGTGCACCACACATGTCTGCAGGAATGTAGCCAATATGCATGTGTCAGGTGAATGTTAAGTAGGTGTGGACTAACACAGAGCATATCTGAGGCATGTGGTCCGTATGTGTAACATAACTGAAGAAGGCCCCGTGGTCATCCACAGTGTTCTTGTCTATCACCCTCCCAGAGTAGGCTGTGGCTGTTGTTATGACGGACTGTAGCATAGTACCAGTGCTGACCACAGATGCCTACCCTCAATGTGAATGTGCACTGTCCTGCAGTAACCTCCTGCTATTGTTATACAGTCTGCCTCTGTCTGGGGTCCACTGGACAGGATGCCTAACCGTTGTGCATAGGGTCTGGGGTAGACATGTGTGTGCAAGTGCCATGCAATCTGCAGCATGTATGTGGTAAGCATTTGCAAAGGGGCCAGCAGTGTGGCTTGTGGCTTCCACTGGCACAGTGTGCTGCATGGATAACATCCCAGTCCCAGCAAGTGAATAACTGTCTGACCACATACATATCAATGTAGTCCACTGTACTGGTGGTGGTGGTGGGATATGTATATCCAGGCCGAGTAACGTATGTCTACATCAGAGTAGTGGACGGTGTCCCACATACAGTACCTTGGACTGGACCCCCAGAGTGAGGTTGTGCATGGCACCTGTCAGTGTGTGCTGAACGATGGGGCATGCTACTACGTAGTGTGGAATGTGGCAGGTATTGTTGCACAGGTGTTCGCTGAGCACTGATATCTGGCCATGCACCCGTGTATCCGCCGTGACACACACACATGCAACATATGGGAGTAGTAGTATATCACTACACATGCATATCATGTATAGTATGTGTGCCATACATTGCTGTCATCGTCCGCTGATATCCTGTCTGTGTTCTCTTCCAGGGAGATGGCGCGACAGCGTAACCCCGCCTACTCTGTTGCGGAGGATGAGGAGATCCACCGGAGCCTGGTGCGGGAGTATGACATCCTGTTTTCCCGCACCAGTCAGAACCAGCAGGAGAGGGCCGCACTGTGGCAAGACCTGGTCCGTAGGGTAAATGAAATTGGCACGCATAACAGGACATATGAGCAGGTACGACATCACTGCAGTGATTTAATACGAACTGTCCGGCAGCGTGCAGCAGATATCCACAGGCAACAGGTCGCCACAGGAGGTGGGGTGGCCACACATCCCCCCCTCACCAGACTGGAGGGGCTACTCCTAAGTGTTGTGGCTCCAGCCCCGGAACACCAACAGCAGTACACCTGCATTATGATGGAGGCTGGTTCCACACAGCAGCACGACATGGAGCGTGCAGGTAAATGCCATATGTACACCTGACTGTTCTGTACACTGGAACATATGCAATATCAATGGGACAGATGTGCCCACTAACATTAATCTCATCATTTCTGCAGGTCCCTCCAGGGTTACAGAGAGACAGGCCATCCATGCTGGTGAGTGTGTTTAACATAACCTATAATAGTCCTGATAATGCTAGTAACAGTAGTGTAACTCAGTACTGCTCTGTGTGTATACTGCAGGGCGTGCATGTGTGCATGTGTGCAGGTGTGTCAGTACCCATGTGTGCATGTGTGCATGTGTGCCTGCGTCCAGTTGTGCATGTGTGCCTGTGTCCACGTGTGCATGTGTGCCTGTGTCCACGTGTGCATGTGTGCATGTGTGCCTGTGTCCATGTGTGCATGTGTGCCTGTGTCCACATGTGCATGTGTGCCTGTGTCCATGTGTGCATGTGTGCATGTGTGCATGTGAACATGTGTGCATGTGTGCATGTGTGCATGTGTGCATGTGTCCATGTGTGCATGTGTCCACGTGTGCATGTGTGCATGTGTGCATGTGTGCCTGCGTGCATGTGTCCAGGTGTGCATGTGTGTATGAGTGCATCACTGGTAACAATGTCTGGAGAATGTAAACTGTGTTTCCTGTCTTCATCCCACAGGTTCTGGGGCTGCTCTGGTGACCTGCAGCAGGGAACCTGAAACCTGTGCCACGGCTACTGGTGATGATGATATATGTGTAATGGTACAGGAAGGTGTGTCAGGGTCTGCCATTGGTCAGCCAATTGACAGTACACAGCTGTCAACCCCATCATTGCGCACAGTCATCCTGCCTATACATCCTATGTCACCACTGTCCCTAGGTGATGGACAGGATACAGCGGGCATAGACCAGGGTAATGTGGTACCTGTGGCACATGCATCCCCACACAGCAGCCATGGGCAGGGTCCTCCAATGGTACCACACAGACAGTTGCCCATGGGTTCTCGTGGGAGCATCCGTGGGCGTACTGCCCCTGGCCGACGTGCCCAAAGAGGTCTGTCAACCTCAGCGATGTTTCGGACTGTCATGCAGGCTCAGTCACGTATGGAAAGGTACACCAGACAGGGTCTGAGGGAGCTCAGAGCATGCCGCACAGCCATGACGGACAGTATGCGTGACATTGCGGATGCTATCCGTAAC
Organism: Protopterus annectens; assembly: GCF_019279795.1. NCBI lineage: Eukaryota > Metazoa > Chordata > Ceratodontiformes > Protopteridae > Protopterus > Protopterus annectens. The sequence goes on from NC_056726.1 coordinate 1,359,789,577, forward strand.
TTCACCGATGTCATAGACAGACGTTGTGGGGACATATTACAGCAGTTCCACAACCAGATGTCCATGAGCCAGGGCAATGGTGGGCGTCTGCGGCGTCGACGTGGCCGTATGCCGGCAGCCGCAGCAGCTGGCAGTCGGCGCGGACGGCAACAGGCTCGCACACGCCCCCATAGTGCCAGCAGCAGCCCCAGCAATGCTGGGTCTGTGCTGTCATCGGAACGCCCCAGGAGACCACATGCACGTGGCTCTGGACAGTCCCAACAGGGACATGTGTCCAGTCAACACACACCCGCTTCTGATGACAGTACCCAGTCAGGCGTTGTACTGGATACGGTCCGTAGCACCCCTGCCAGGCACAGGTACCGTGTCCGTGCACGCAGACACTGATCTGTATGGCCTGCCAGGTGCAGTCTGTGGCTGTCCACAAACCCCTGTATATGGCAGCCATGAGGTGGAACTGTGTGCGTGCATACACACATGCGGAATGTTAACACCTAGGGCAACCACATACACGCACACACTGCAGCAACACTGGCCCACCCTGTACTGCTGCCCCTCACCAACACACATACACACACATGTCAATTGGTGGTATCAGTGGCTGACTCAGGCATACCTAATCCACACCCTGTGCATATGATGACACTGTGCCACCTCCTGCAATCTCCAACATCATTGCGAGAACAGGTAAACACGTTGCTGATGCACAGGGTGACTACATAGACGTGTATTAGTAGTATCATGTTGGTGACAGTACAGTGTGCTGCTATGACTGTGTGTGTACCCCAGCATGCCTGCTGTAGTAACTGTATGAATGTCCTGAATTGTTATCTGCACCCATAGTACATACCAAAGCATAACAGATGCACATAATTGCATGCCGGTGGTAAGGTTGTCAACAGATAGCCGCATACATGGGTAGCACAGGGGGAAAGCTAACGCAAGTAGTGATATGCAATGGTGGACATGTACAGTAATGGTGTCAAGATGCCCACAACAACTATGCCATGTGTATGTTCACACATGTAGATATGTGTGCAGTACCAATGTTGTCCAGACCACAAATAAGTATGACATAATATCGGTTCCACCATGGCCATCTGTGCTGCGTATTCCTGGGTACATGTTGACAGTGCCTACATATATGCATTGTGAATTACTGCTATTGTTACCCCTTCTTTGTTGTATGATGCAGTACTTCCAGCCCTGTGTACTGTAGCCTTGTTTGCATGCATGTTTGCCTGGGGTCCCCTGGAACACTGCTTACACCTGCAATGCAGGGTTACAGTGCTTCTGTAGACTGCTAGTGACATCTGCATAGCGTACCATATGTATGTCAACCTTACAAATGACAGAACGTCACTGTCTGTCCTGTACGCATGTAAGTAGCCTGTGACACATTGCACACGTCTTACCCGGCATATACCCACGTGTGCAGTCATATATGTCAGTGCTATGAGACAGAGGCAGTCCACCCACACATACACACCTTCAGTATGTTGTTCCCCATTGGCCCTATGTGTTGGTACACACCATGGCAATCACACTACTAGGGTGGCATGTCCAAAGGTAACCTGTGAATCGCCTCTATGGTCTAGTCGTGGTTTATGTGGGTCATGTGTCATTGTCACAGCTGCCACATGTATGCAGTCAGCCATCACCCTTGGCCAGGTATATACAACACATGTGTGGGATGCCACCACACAGCCAATCTGGGGACTGGTCTCTCTGAACCCAGTGATGCCATACCCTGTCAGGTGGCATGTCAGATATACTACGTACAGGACAAACGTCAAACCCAATCCCTGCTGCTACTAATGATAATACCCCTGAAGATGTTCCTGATAGCTTTGACCAGTCCTTTACTGAGACAGTGTAGGCCCTAGCTTGCCATCTACCTCCTAGCTCCCCTGGTCCTGAAAGCAGCACCTCTAGAAATCTACTTGCGTCCAGCTGCCAACCAGTCGCCACTTCACTCCTCCGTACCTTGGTTGTAACAGTGAAACCCACTACACTGTGTGCCGATCAACACCCTGCCAAGTACCTATCAAAACCAGATGATGCTATTGCTTACCCCGTCTCAAAGGTAATCAGAGGTACTATGTTAGAATCGAACTTCACCACCATCTGGGAAATGTCATATGTAATCCCACTTCACACAGGAGGCAGCTCTACTGACGTCTCCACTGATAGGCCAATAGCTATACACTCTCCACATGCAGAGATTATGGTGACTTTCGTCATAGACAAGTCATGCACCACCTAGTCCAAACTCGCATTATGGCAGACACTCAGCATGGCGTACGTCCTCATCACAGCAGTCCGTCAGGCCTCCTAGCCTTTACTAACACCATAAGCCATACTTGCAACATCAATGATGTATCCACAGCCCTCTTTTTGGATAACTCAAAGGCATACGATATGGTTGATCACCAACTTGGACTCCACACCCTGCACAGACTGTCTAGATACTGGAGCCTTCCAATGGTGTCAATCCTACCTGCATGGTCAACAGCAGGCCGGCCTCTGGCAGACCAAACCCTCTAACCGTCTACCTAACACCCACAGAGTACCACAAGGCTCTATGCTAAGGACCTTGCTGTCCTCCATCGTCATTAACGACCATTATACTGTCATCCCAAAGGCCAGCTGTATCCAATATGCTGTATACTCTACTCTGATCTGCTCAGCCACATCTCCAGTAGAGTTATGTTCAGCTACCCAGACCACCTGTAATACAATAGCGAACTGGCTTTCTGAACATCGTCTGATCCTAAATCCCAATCAAACTGAACTGCTGTTATTCCACAAACACGTAGGTCTACCACGTTCACTGTTACCATAACATCAACTGATGGCACAATAATCTACCCTGACCCATCACAACAATTATTAGGTGTCATCATAGACAATAACCTCATATGTGACATACATGTTAACCAGATTAGCCAAGCCATCAATAGAAAGCTAGGGTCACTGTACAGAATTAAAGCCTTCCTAGCCCCTCCAGCTAAAGGTGCCATAGCTCGCTCACACCTTGTTGCAGCCCTTCTGTATGCATCCCCTCTACTCTCACATATGAACAAGACTGTCCTTAACAAGCACTGGATTTGCTACATCCACATTGCCAGGTTTGCCACTGGCCCGCCTGTTAGGACACATCATTGCATCAATCTAAATCAGCTTGGTTGGCTATCAATACCCAGCCTAATACAGTATAACCAACTGATTATGGCCTATAAAATCCTGTATAGTCCAGACAATACTCCTGCACTTAAATTACAATCACCCCCTATAACAATCCTAGACCGCTTCGATCCTCTAACATTGTACTACTTCGAACTAGCGAGTCTATTAACACAGCTGGTGATTCTCTCTTTGCAAATCCTGTACGTAGATCCTGGAACCCACTTCCAGCTGATATTACCCTAATGTCCACCTTAGGTCATTTAACAGTAGACCCAAACAACATTTGTCATGTAACTGGCTATGTCAGTGTATCAGGCCTGGCTAACTCGGATGTGTAACCTGTGTGAACCACTGTACTGTGTAAATACAATTTAATCCTGGCTTGTGCTCAGGTCTAACATTAACCTGTGGAACATGTTGGACCTGCTTACTTATGTAATCTCTGTAAATAATCTGTTTGTACTATGTCATGCTAGTATTCTGTAATGCTGTATCTGCTACCCTCGTAGCTTGTCTCCACGGGCCTACCCTGGGAATGGACATGCATCCAGTTGGGCTATCCCTGTCAACATATGTAGGAAGAATAAATAAAGCAATACATGATATTACAGTGACGACAATACCAGTCAGACATTGACACACACTGACAGCATGCTGAACACACTGGGGCATACGTGGGGACTCAGACTAGCAGCCTGCCTGTGCATCACACACCTCCGCAGCTGGCACACAGGCATATGTTCCGTCAGAACAGAGCACATGCCATACATGGCACGCACATTCCCTGTGCCACACACCCACAGCCTGTAGGGCTACACAACACACCTGCTACAGACGTGTCAGGTACCTGTCATGTGTGCTGCACTGGTGTCCCGCTCAACAGGCTGTATCTGGTGAAGGGCACGGTGATATGACACAGGGGCACTATGGTCCACCACAGCACACATGCATACAGGTCAGACAGAGGCATGGACAGATATGACTCACTCATTGACCATGCCAGTGTGGCTGCCTGGGACATACCTCCCTGGATTACATGATAGGGAACATAGAATGGATCTCTCAGCATGTGGCACAGGCCAGTATGAGCCTGATGTTGGTTGCCAACATACTCTCCCCAGGTATTCTACCACTATATGTGGGAAGGCTGTTGTATGTCTACATTATGCTCAGTCTCCACTGTCATTCATAGGGTATCCACTGGCTGTCAACGTCTGCTTACATGCTAGGAAGCCACATTGATGTTCACGGGTCATCTTGCACGTGACACACATGGCCCGATGTATACTGGCATGGCTCCTTGGTACACACATACTGCCTTATGCTGCAGGACATGGTTTACATAGCGACCTCCGTGGGTATCACACAGGTTAGGACACTAACAGTGCTGCTACACAACTACAGCAGTGTACACCGGAGGATGCATGCACCGGACACTGCCCTCAGCACGGTGAACTGCAGTGTCTGTGCAGTACCAGATGCATGATTCATGCCTCACAGGTGTTACCCATCACTGACAGGTTATGCCCCTTACCATGCCTGTCGTCCCCTACACATGTAACACACATGGATAGGGGTGTGGTATCCCAAGTTAGCACAGATACACACACCTCCAGGTTGTTGGCACAGCACAAACCATCAGGGCCTACTCAGGTGCAGCTGACAGTGTGTCGGACTGCCATCTGGTTCATAGCATGGCACACACAACCCTCACATACACAGGAAGACCACCTATCCTCCATAACAACACCGGCAATATGACAGTCCCATGAACTGTGTTTATAAGGCCATACTGCATCCAGCCGAACATTGTGTGTGAGCATTACTGTAGCTACAACACTCTAGCTGAAGAGTTCACAGCATGTGGTCACCGACATGCAGTGGAATGACATGTTACCACTACCACAACAGGTGGGAACATACAGCACCTGTACATTGACTACATGTACACTATATGGGCCAGACCAGATGTGTATCCCCTGCTGTAGGTCTTTCACCATAGACACCCACACTGTATAGGGACATACCACGTGCGGACCCTGCACACTAGGACACACAGTCATATTGGTATACATTGCTAATACCATTTATCCACACAAAGCATGTGTCAGACATGGTAACTACTGCAGGTCACAGGTATTTCTGTGTATGTGTCACACACATACATCATGTGTGCAATGCCATTGCTGGGTTAGGCGATGGCATGCATTGGTATGTACAAACACCCGCACAAGGTCATACTGTGTGACACAACCACACGTGATAGTTGTGGGTTACCCAAACATGCCTATCTGTACTCTGACGATGGTAATAGACACAGTAGCAGAGCACACTATTGGCATTACTAGCCAACCAGCCCTGTCTGGCTGTGCTGATAGTGTGGTGACATCCCGTGTGTTTACTGGTGGGGTATGCAGCATCTGGTGTATAGTAGTATTTGCCAAAAGGATCTGTTCCCTCACACTTGCATTTACACACACCCTACTACCCCCACACACATGCAAACTTGCCATATGCAGGATTCATTCCCCTACCTACCTATGTCATGACACGTGAGAGTGACGCATTAGCAAAGCGCACTGTTCGGTTTACTAGATAGTTCCTCGTCTCTGGCTATACTTAGAGGGTGCTGACAACATCAGTACTTTGAAAGGGTAATGTGCATCAGGTAGTGTGATCTCCTGATTGCCAAAACTAACATGTTTTTCAGACGGACATGCACACACACAAACTCCCCACATCCAAACACACACACATGCCATTTACAGGTTTCAAATTCCTACCTAACTACATTACGATACTCGGGAGAGACGCATTAGCAGAGTGCGCTATTCACATTACTGGGAGGCTTCCCTTCCCCTGCTGTACTTATAGGGTGCTGACATCATCTGTGTTAAGAAAGGGCGGTCTGCATTCTGTTCTCCCAGTTGGTAAATGGAACATTTTCCTCATACATATCTGCACACACACACAATACCCCCCCCCATCCAAACACACACACTTGGCATCTGCAGGATTCAAACCACTACCTAACTATGTTATGACACATGAGACGGATGCATTAGCAGAGCGCGCTATTCGCATTACTGGGAGGCTTCCCTTCTCCTGCTGTACTTATAGGATGCTGACATCATCTGTGTTAAGAAAGGGGCGTGTGCATCCTGTAGTGTGTTCTCCCAGTTGGCTAAAGGAACATTTCCCTCTCACAGCCTTTCACACACACAAACCCCACTCACCCACACACATACACACACTGAGCATTTGCAGGATTCGACCCCCTACCTAACTATATTATGACACTTGAGGGTGACGCATTAGCAGAGCGCACTATCCGAATTACTGGGCATCTGTTCTACACCTGTAGTATTTCTAGGGTGCTGACATCTTCATTTCCACAGAGGTTTGTGGTTGTCTTACTACCTGTCAGGTGGGGGATAGCATGTATATGCATATGCAGCCACCTACATCAGGGTCAGATGTGCACATCGCACTGGCAGGTTATGTTCTATACCATGCTTTGGGACCACAGGACCTGTAACACACAACACTACCAGTCCAGCACACCACACCCACATCCAGGACACACACCTAGCTTCCCTGGGAACAGTGCCAGGATATGCAGGTATTCACATACACCATTCCAGTTGTTAACATCAGGTACAGGCATATTGTGTGTGGGAACTACTCAGGCCTCTACCTCTTTACCCTACCGCCACTACAATTTATGGGTCCATGTGCTATGGCAGAACCACACACCACAGCCACATGGTTTAATACATATTGCACATGTCCATCTGCAATGTGGGTACCCACTGTTCCACACCAGAGGTAGACCACCATTGTTGATACCTGCCCATGTCCACCTTTCCCTGGACATCCATATCCCATCTCCACCCCCAGGCAAGGTTGTCACTGCACACAGACTGTGTTTAGCACAAGCAGACTCTACACTTGTGTAGACTGGGGTGGATGACTTCAGAGGACCCATGCTGGAGGACTATACTGGCCACGCAGCATATTCCTTGACACTTGCATCCTATGAACATGTGTACAGTTTGCATTGGTCATTCAGATATTGGCAAAGGCTCTTGCTACACCCATTGTGCCTATGTTAGGCAGGGCTCGAATGACAAACCCACCTTCATAGGTATCACAAGGGATACGAAACTAAGAGCAATGCTACCCAACGCCAGATATCTAAACCTCCAGATGCGTGCACACAAAACACTCCTTGGCATGGAAAACATCGATATCTGTGCAGTTACAGATGCCTGGTTCAGGGCTACTGAGAGCACACCAGCACTACCGGGTTTAACCCGGTTGATTTCTTTGAAACAGTCACCAAGGCCATTGACGAGGGGAAGGTGGTTCACACAGCCTACCTGGACCTTGCAGAAGCCGTCACAACAATACCCCACTTGGCCATTCTAGAGAAGGTCACCAGCTTAAATATAAGGCCCTATGTCACTAGATGGATTGCACAGTGGCTCAAGGACAGATACCACATGGTTAGCATTGCTGGAGCCATGCCAGACCCCACAACAGTTACGGGTTGTGTCCCACAAGGCTTAGTCCTGGGACCCTCTTGTTGGGTATATTTTATTGGAGGTACAGGCCAACACGGACGGACTGTGGCTGTCCAAATATGCAGATGACTGCAAACAGGCCACCATAATCGCCTCTTCAGCGGACACAAGCATCTTCCAAAGGGGCATCATAGCAACAGACATCTTGTGCCAGAGCCATGGCCTTCTGCTGAACAGTGTTTAGAAAGGGGAATGTGCATCCTGTAGTCTGTTCACATAGTTGACAAAAGGGACATTGTCCTCACACACACTACCCCCCTCAGACAATCACACACACTTGCCATTCACAGGATTCAAACCCCTACCTAACTATGTTATGACACTTGAGACGGACGCATTAGCAGAGCGCTATTCGCATTACTGGGAGGTTTTTTTTCTCATGCTGTACTTATTGGGTGCTGACACCATCGGTGTTTAGAAAGGGAATGTGCATCCTGTAGTGTGTTTTCCTATTTGCCAAAAGGGACATTTCCTCACACACACAAACCCCCCTCAGACAAACACACACACTTGCCATTCACAGGATTCAAACCCCTACCTAACTATGTTATGACACTTGAGACAGACGCATTAGCAGAGCGCGCTATTCGCATTACTGGGAGGTTTCTTTTCTCATGCTGTACTTATTGGGTGCTGACATCATTGGTGTTTAGAAAGGGAATGTGCATCCTGTAGTGTGTTTTCCAATTTGCCAAAAGGGACATTTCCCTCACACACACAAACCCCCCTCAGACAAACACACACACTTGCCATTCACAGGATTCAAACCCCTACCTAACTATGTTATGACACTTGAGACAGACGCATTAGCAGAGCGCGCTATTCGCATTACTGGGAGGTTTATTTTCTCCTGCTGTACTTATTGGGTGCTGACATCATTGGTGTTTAGAAAGGGAATGTGCATCCTGTAGTGTGTTTTCCTATTTGCCAAAAGGGACATTCCTCTCCCACAGACTTACACACACACCAACCCCACTCACACACACACACTGAGCATTTGCAGGATTTGAAACCCCTACCTAACCATGTTATGACACTTGAGACGGACGCATTAGCAGAGCGCGCTATTCGGATTACTGGAAAGCTCTTTTTCTCCTGCTGTACTTATTGGGTGCTGACATCATTGGTGTTTAGAAAGGGAATGTGCATCCCGTAGTGTGTTTTCCTATTTGCCAAAAGGGACATTTCTCTCCCACAGACTTACACACACACCAACCCCACTCACACACACACACACACTGAGCATTTGCAGGATTTGACACCCCTACCTAACTATGTTATGACACTTGAGACGGACGCATTAGCAGAGCACGCTATTCGGATTACTGGGGAGTTTCTTTTCTCCTGCTGTACTTAGAGGGTGCTGACATCATCTGTGTTTAGAAAGGGGAATGTGCATCCTGTGGGGAGGCAGACACCAAGCACACTCTGGCTAAGCTGTCATTCCCTAGGGCACACAGCCTAGTGTTGACCCTACACCCATATGTTTAATTGTGAAATGCACATTATTTGTTGCTGATAGACTGTTTGCACATCTTTATTGCCATAGCATTCCCTGTTTGTATGAACAACTTGTGCATCTGTGGAAGATGTTTGCATCTGGGAGGGATCCACTATATCACGTATGTCTCTGTAGTCATTTAGCTGTGTGCACTGGGCAGACTGCTATAATGTGGTTGGTTCCTGGAATACAACATAACAATACCAGCTATGTGTGTCCAACTGCTACACCGAGATTTGGCCTAAGTGTGTGAGCATGCCCAGTTCAGCCTTCCCATGGCATGTTGTCAATGTGTGTGAGCATGCCCAGTGTGAGCATTCCATATGTTGGACTCTGCAGCCCACCACATTTGTGGATGAGTGTGAACTTCAACAACTATCACCCGTTTATGGTTGTGTGTTGTGTGTCATGTTGTGTAGTTACGGTACAACTGCTTTGTGTGTGAACACAACAGGGTTATACTGTGCCTGCAGTGTTTGCATGGGATACTTTGCATACAGTTGTCAACATCCTTTCACACTGACCTAACACTGTAGTACTGTATAGTGTACTGGTAGTACTTTGACTGTGGTGGGCAGTATCCTAGGCTTTACTGCTATCACTGCTTTACATTTCGATAGTGGGCACAACAGCCTGGTTACGGGCCAGTTGTGTACATCTGACCATGTTGCATTCTGTTCAGATATGAACTACTTAAACCAGGCTTGTCCAACATTGGTAGTGTATTCCACAACATAGGTGTACATTTGCAAACACTAGCGATGTGCCCTAGTCCATGTGTAATGCTATTTGGAGAGTATGTTTGTCCTTCAACACACATTGTACGTGGAGTTTGCCATGACATATGTCATGGTTAGTATACTGTGCCTCTGTCTACCTGTGACATGACAGTGGTACCCAGGATAAATCTACCATCTCCCATCCACTCATCAGGGTTCCTATTGAGGAAGATTGATATGTGACTCTATGGGTAGCCTGTGCTGGGGTGGCTTCTGTGTTATGGAGCACACAGTACAGCTTGTCCTATGTAAGTCAGTGCTGGGGTTCAGGTCTCTAATGTGCATGGCTCACTGCCATTCAGATTGTACAAGGTGCAGCATGTTCATTGATGCCAGCGACACAGGCAACACATGGCATCTGTGCAAGCTCTTTGATACTCCTGATGAGGTACTGTTGGGGACTTTACAGTTGATGGAGGTGTCTGCTGAGGTACATCCCACAGGGGCTATTGTAGTCAATTGTACCGCTGATGAAGGATGACTGCAGAGCCACAATGACCTCCCTTATCTAGATCTGACAGCCTTTGTGAGTAGGTGGGTATATGGTATGTTCCTGTAAACACTACAGCACATGTTTGTCCAATGCAGGATATCTATCACCTTGTGTCCCCAGGTCTCTCATTACATGTTAACTACATAATGGGTTCACACCTATGTGGTAATTGGTGGGCACTTACTGTATATCCACGGGGTTCACTATACATGTTTCTGCACTTAGCTTGCTGACATGGCTATGGGACCAGTTATCTGTTTCTATGTGGCCCTTTGTGGGATGCTTGTGTCAGCTGGTGGATCATATGTGGTGAGCAGTTTGTAGTCCTCTGCAGACATGTTCGGACACAGTCCTTCCATGTTTGCCTGTACCTATGGGACATATATACCAGACGAGGGTGTTCCCAGGACAAAGCCTTGTGGGATGCCAGTTATATCTGGTTTGTAGTCTGACATGGCTGCAGCATGTCTGACCATGTCTGTTCTGTCCTTGGTCTGGTTTGCAACCCTCTACTGACATGTGGGTTTATATTTAAGCTGGTGAGCCTATCTATAATGAACACATAGGGTATTGTATAGAAGCCTTTGCAAGGTCCAGATACACTGTGTGGAGCACATTGCCCTCATCAATGACCTTAATGGCTGTTTCAATTGAGTCAAACATGGTTAGGGGCAGGATCTGCACTTGGGAAGGCCACACTGGGTTGGGTCCCGTGTCAGTAGGTCCCCAATATCTTTATGTCTGTGGTACATGCTGATCCTTTCCATAGCTGTGCAAACCGAGCTTCTCAGGATTCTGGGGTAGTAGTGTTCAGTATCCATTCAGGCAACACCTTTGTTGAGAAGGACCACTGTTGTTGTACACTGCTCTTTGGGTACATATTCTGTGGTAAGGCTGACATTGAGCAGTAGTGTGGTTTGGCATTCCATTCATCTTGGAGTCCATGTTGCACTAAGCCCAGGACAACATCTCATACCATTGCTGCTGTGTGTTTTGCTTTGTAGATGTTGGCTGTTACCTCAGCATCTGCAATGTCAGGGGGCCAGCAGTCTTCTGGGATAGATATTCTGCATTGGGGGGGGGGGGTTTGCACTGCACCTGTCAGGATGTATGTGGGCAATATGTGTGTGTGTTTGTGATATTTGTGTGATTCAGGGCATATCTGTGAATTCCCAACATGGTTCCTACCTTCAGTTGTGAAAGCCTTGGGATTATCCTTAGTGTCCTGTACAATTTGTATCTTCATAGGTTCATAGGGTCATACTAGGCTATCCACCCTGGGCATTTGTTGGCCTAGCCAGAGTGTGTGTGGCTTTTGACACCCCTTGCTATGTGCATATTATGGCCATTTATGTTTTGCTTGGCTGTGCCTCTGTCTGGACATGACACAGTGAAGACCCCCAGTGTAACTCTACAATCATCCATCCACTTGGCAAGATTCCTGTTGAAGAGTGTCAGTGAGGGGCTCTGCCTAACATGGAATGGGATTCTGGTCCAGGGTGTGGGGAGCCTCTGGATTATGTATCTGTCCCACCAGCACATCCTATTTCATTATTTGTTGAGGTTGACATCTCTCCCTCTCACAGCTCCGATGGATTTGTGTTTTCTGGGGTGGAGCATGTCCATTACTCCTGTGTTGGGCATGGCCTCCTACAACAGGCATGCAATGCCTCTGTGTAGGCAGTATGTGACTGGATTCAGCTGGGGTGTCTACAGCCAGGCAGCATATGACATGTATTTGTGACCCTTTATCCTCTTGGTGAGGTACCTTTGAGGTCTTTCTAACTGCTGCAGGTGTCAGGTAAGGTACATCCCATATGAGGCATTGTACTGGATTATGGGTGTGATTGGGGAAAAGTATGGGGCACAATGACCTCTGTTGCCGTAGATGTGACTCCTTTCCTGCTACGGTGTCAAATGTAGACAGTCTTCCTAGCCACATTGGCAATGTGGGTGTCACATAACAGGTTACTGTCCACTTGTGTCCCTAGGTCCCTGGTTACTCTTTCTATACATACTGGTTTACCACCTATGTGGTAATTAGTGGTACCTTGTTTGTTATTTGGTGGGACATTCATACTGCCCATTGTCTTCAGGACAGCTGGGTGGGGTTATTGTGTGTGAGAGTGCGGTCTGTAGCATGCTACAGACTGCACAGCAGTCTTGCCTACAGTTAGTTGCACATGTGTGAACTCCAATGCCTTGTGCATTGTCAGTTACCTGGACGTATGGGTGTCTGTGCTGACTACGGATACTCACCCTCCTTTTATGTTTCGTTCCAGGTTTTGGGGCCATGACACATGATACATGGTATAACCTGGTAGTGCTGGTGTGCTGTCAGGAGGCTTGCAGCAGGTTTCTGTCACTGCACAGACATCGATGTTCTCCATTCTGGGATGGCCTCGGGAGCTTGCATATTGGGGTGTACACATCTGGCATTGGTCAGCATTTCCCTTATGTTTCTTCCCACTTATGTTTTCTAGGGTGGTGGGTCAGTCTTTTCAGCCTTGCCTACAAAAGGCTCTATGGAGGTGGCAAAGGCCTTATCCAATATTCAGACGCCCAGGGGTAACAGGTGCAGGCCATCCCAAGGACAGCTGCGTGGCTTGTCAAGCATGACATCCCAAGCGGACAGACATTGCATCCCCTTGGAATAACACCAGTAAGTGTGCCACTTGCTATGACTGATCATTCCATGTTTGTACTGTGGCATTACTCTTGGTAAGGGTAGGATGCTGCGAACGGTGAGTGTCATACTGGCCTGGACTACATAATCAGATAGCTCATCTATGTCTCTTTTCATGTAGTCTAGGGCGGTACATCTCAGGTCATTCACACCAGCATGGACTATGACTGCATCATATTTCTACTTGCTTTGGAGTGACCTACATACTTCTGTTATGTGGCATATTGTGGCAGCCTACAGGCAGCTTACTGTACCCTTTCCCTTGTTCAGTCTGGTGTGCGGGACAGCAGTGTGTCTGACTATGGAGTCACCTATTACAACTGTATCAGGCATGTTGTTTCTCCTTCTGGCCTGTGACTGTTTGGCACACCAGCTTTGTGTGCTATGTGTTGCATGTGCTATGTTTGGAGGCTGTTTGATTGGGTGTCTGCTTTAGAGGCCTCTGTTGGTGTGCTGTGTTTGTAATTTGTGCCTCCGGGAATGTTTGTCTGTGTTTATGTGTTTGGTTTGCAGTTGTGATAGGTCTATGTGGGACTGTGTTTGTGGTGTGTGTGGTTACCTTCTCCTACTGACTTGTTTTGGGAGTACTGAGTTGAGGGAGCTCAGCCTCCAGTTTGGATGGATGGTTGCATCTCTCACATATGTTTGTATTTCTTGGGTGGTGTTGGGGGTTGTCTGTGTACTTGGGGCAGGTGTGACATTGCCTCAGGATTCACAGATTCCACTTGTTGTGGCTGGCCTTAGTGGATTGCATGTGTGGACAGATTTTATTGCCATACTACTGATCAGTGATTACTTCATTGTTCATGTTTGCTCTATCATGTAGTAGCTTCCTCATTCTCTTGCATGTTTTCGTTATGGCTGGTGTCCACCATGCCAGATTTAGGCACTGTGTCTTGTTTTAATTTAGGACTGCATAATCCAAGCATTCCTGGCAGTGTTCATGGAATGGCTGTATTACAGGTTCTGAGGTGTGGCCCATATTTTGCACCTGCACGGGACCTTTAATGGATTCCACATCAGTTTGGAGGAGTGCAGATATTGCTTAACACATGTTTTCCACTGTGGTTTCCGGCCAGGGACTGTGGTCAGGATTTGTATATCCAGTGTGATTACTCTATGGTCTGGTTTTACCAGTGAGCAATACACTTCTCATCTTGACATCCAGTACCCATGTTGCTGATTATCACATCCAGTATGCTTACCCTCTTGTGGGAGTGGTACGTTGTTCCTGGGCCTTTTGGTTTGTGGATTCTATGAACCTTTGTCCGACACTGTTGGAGCTAGTATAATGCTCCCAGTCTATGTCTGGGTATTTGCAGTCACCCAATATAATGTGGGTTTGAGGACTTGATATATTCATGTATTCCAGCATAGGCCGGATGCAGTTCCTGGTGTTGGGACAGTAGTCTGTAGCAGGCTATACACTGGGGGGCAGTTGTAGCCACTGTTACTTGAGCATGGCTAGTCCATGCTGCTTTTGTTGTGGTACCGACATGGGGTGTGGTTATCCTTGAGAATTCTTGCTAGTCACCATCATTTTGTAGCTTGGTCCAAGTTCTGAGGCTGTACAGCACAGTATGAGGTGTAACCTGGTAGTGTTAGGGTGCTGTTGTGAGCCTTGCCTCAGTTTTCTGTTACACCACAGTTATCAACATTCACCATACTGGGTGTGTTTAGACTGCATGCATCTTGCTGATTCAACTTATCCCTTATCTTATTCTTATCCCTTCTGGTACCTCTGGAGATAGGTTTGTGTTTTGAGCCTTACCTATTCAGGGCGCACTGTGGGTGACAACAGCCTTTGCCAGTATCCATACGGCCTGCACTGATAGGTGCACGCCAGTCCTGGCAGGTGGTGCATCTTGTCATGCTCAGCATGTCATCCCAGACTGGCACACATTGGGTCCCCTTCGATAACTGCGATACTTCAGGCAATTGTTGCACTTGGTCATCTCGTTGTCATGTTGTGGCATGATACTTGGTGAGGGTAGGATGTTAGTCAGGGTCCTCAGGTGTGCATATGGTACTTGGTGTTACATTACTTAACACATAGCATTCATGCCTCAGGTGGTGCAGCAGGGCTGCCTCTGTCGGATGCATATTACACTTCCCTGTACATGTTTGAGAGCAGGTTGTGTCACGTTAGGCATCCATTTTACTATATGTGTGAGTCAGAGATGGGTATCATTCCCAGGGTTCCTACTGAGCCAGTGTATGTGCTATGCGTTGCCTCTTTGCCAAGGCCAGGGCATACTGGGCATGCCTCCTTCTGCCTACTGGGGCAGGCTCAGGTTGTTCCTCCTCCGAGTCACGCTCTGCCTGTGATGGCCTTGGCAATGGTGGGGGGCTGTTTGTCCCTGCCCTATGCTGGTCCTGCTGCAGCTGTTTTCGCAGGATCATATTATGTAGCATGGCACATACCATGACAATTTGGGTACATGTAGTTGGTGTGTACTGCAAGGCTCCACCAGATGTGTCCAGACACCGGAACCGTGACTTGAGCAGCCCAAACACACGCTCTATCACATTACGTGTTTGTGCGTGTGCCTCATTATGGCGTTCCTGTTCAGGTGTGTGTGCGTTTCTGATGGGTGTCATCAGCCATGGCTCCAGTGCATAACCTGCATCCCCCACTAGGTGTCCGTGTGGGATGTCCCCATTGGCAAATGTCTGGTACAGCTGCGTCAGATGCCAGATGTGGGAATCGTGATAACTCCCAGGGCAGCCAGCACACACATTCATTATTATTCCCTGGGCATCACACACGACCTGGCAGTTGATGGAGGGGAAGCCCTTGCGGTTTATGTAGGCCCTACCCCGCTCTCCTGCTGGTGCTTTGATGCGTATGTGCGTGCAGTCTATAGCACCCAGTACCTCAGGGTATTCCGCTATTTGCTGGAAGAGACGCATATTGCTGGCCAATACCTCACGGGCATTGGGGAAATATACATGATCACCGACATGTGCTGACATGGCATCCAGGAACTGGTGTAGTACCCTGGAGGCTGATGCCTGTGATATCCCCATCATATCGCCAGTTGGTCTCTGGAAGGTACCTGTTGCTAGTATTCTTAGGCCAACACATACCTTGGTTTCCACTGGGATGGGTTCCCCTCTGTTGGTTCTGTGTGTGAGGCGTGGCCTGCACAGCTCAACAATCTGCTGCAGGAGCTCTCTGTCCACTCTATAGCGCTCTACAATCTCCAGCTCATGTAACCCGTGGTAGGTGACCCTGGGCCTGTACACTCTTCTCCGTCTCCTCACTGTGGGTTGTCTGGCACCTTCTGCATTGTCACCACCCTCAGCAAGTCGCCTATGTCTCATTATGACAGCTATGGCAGCCCCTAGCATTTCTGCTCTGAGTTCAGCTTTTTCAGTTTTCACTTCTATTAGCTTACTCCTGTCTTGCAGTGTCTCTTAATGAGAACATCCTGCACTACTGTTTGCAGAGTTTTAAGTGCTGGGCTGGGCTACTATTCTGCCTGTGTAATTGCCTGCTTCTAATTATTTTCACCTGCTAGCTTCAGCAGTTATCCCTGCTAGCTTCCTATTAATTCTGTTGCTTCCTTTTTCCTCTCTGTTTCCTCAGGGGGGAGCAGGTTGCATACTATGTGAAACACGCTCACAGTGGCTTACACGCGCGCACACATGCTTACACGGTTAAGGATCTTCTTATTCAGGTTTACACGCGCGTACACCCGCGCAAACACTGTTACACGTCTGCCAACAGCCTCCTATATCCTCGGACTGCCTTCCATGCGCGCACACCCATGCAAACAGTGTTAAACATCTCCCAACACGCTCCCACATGCTCACACTGCCTTACACGCGCGCACACTGCCTTACTCACGCTTCATTGCGCACACACGTGTGCATGCACGGCCAGCAAGAAACTTTGGTCTAGGTAACAGTGTACACCTTCCATTTCTTGTCTTTCCATGACTTCTCTAGTGGCACACCTCTTTCCATGATCTGTGCCTGTCATCTGTCATGTTACACTGGCCTCCAATGAACTGTGTTTCTGTCTACCATTCCCCCCTGTGATGTCACCTATCTCCTACTCTATTCCTCCCCCTTTACTATCTCTTACACTACTCAGACAGTGCTCATTTGCTATGTGACTGTGGGATTCAGTATCCTAACCCTCATTTACATGAGATTGCCTACTAATGCTTAGTTACATGTCTTAGACTCAGCTTCCCCCCTTAGCAACCACTACATTGTGACCATGTTGGTTTTTGTCTGCTGGTCCCTGCATTGTCATTCCATGTATTGCATTAAACCCACATTTGTGGGTTTATAACCTTCTTTTTTATAGTTTTATACAGGGCAGCCCGTTTGCGCGGGGCTGCGCTGGGTTTAATCATCGGCAATTTCCGAAAAAAACATTATTTTTATATTTTTGCATCGGGTTATCTTGCCAATGGCCACATATTTGGCCATTGGCATGCTACCTGACTCATATGCAACCTTTTTTTGGAGCTGACATCGCTCCGTTGTTGATTTTGCAGAGATGTACTCAGTTGTCAACTGAGTACATTTCTGCAGCTAAAACGTCTCCTACACGGACTGGTTTCTGCTTCGTGGATCGCTAATATACCTCATTTGCATACCTTTTGGATGCAAGTGAGGTATTTAGCATGTCCACGCCCAGTCCGTGTAAGAGACGTTTTAGCTGGTCTCTTACACGGAGTTTAGGGCTGTTCCTGGATCGCGAGGCTTGCATGGAGTGTTGCACGTCTCTTACACTCTGTGCAAGCCTTCGTGAATCCTGCCCTTAGTATATTTAACTCTGTTCTTTTGGCCATTCAGTCTCCATATTTCAGGACTCAGTCTAGTGAGTCCCAGCATTTCAAATGGTTACCCACTTGACCATTGCCCTCTTCCCCTCTCAGATAAATTCTTTCAACTCTTTATTAATTATTTTTAACAACTTCTCCTCTGGTTGATAAACATATGCCTGGGCCTGTATATAAAACTAAAGGGACTAAAAACATTTTCACTGCTTGTATCTTGCTATCCATATCCGGTGCAGTGGTAAAGTGATAGTGTTGTCGCCTCACAGCAAGAGGTTCTCCAGTTCGATTCTCAGCTGGAGTGTCTTCTGTGTGGAGTCTGCATGTCCTACCTGCGTTTGTGTGGGTTTTCTCCGGTACTCCAGTTTCCTCCCACATTACAAAGACATGCATCTGAAGTGTTTCTCCCTGGGCATCCGCTGAAAATTGGCTTCATTCCAAGTCGGACTTTCCCGGTAAAGAAATGTTAAATAAAAATAAAATATCAATAAACAAGAACTTTCAGTTTTTATATTATCTTTTGTTTAGTCTCTTCTCACATATCCTTAGCTCCCATAACAGAAGGCTTTTTAATCCTTACTCCTAAATACTTCATTTTATTGTGTCCCCATAAATATGGGTATTGCTGAACCAATTCGTGTGTGGGTACGTAATAAATAGCTATAACCTTTGTTGCATCTTCCTTAATTTTATATCCCAAAAAGACCCGAGACTATCAAAATGTTCCCCAATAATGAGGTGTTGTGTCCTTTTCTGATTTTATCAGGTACAAAACAATATTGTCTGCAAATAAAGCCAACTTTTCATTACCATACCAATTATATCCTTGAATTTCTGAGTCCCTTATTTTCTTTTAAATATAAAGCAAATAATAAAGGGGAAAGAGGACACCCCTGCCTGATTCCAATGATCAGACACAACTTATCAGAGAAAAGCACTCACATTTTAATTCTTGCCTCTGGTATCTCATATGTCCTCCTAATTAACCTTATTGTTGTGTCAGTGAATGCAAATTCTTCCATTGCTCTACTCATAAAATCCCAGTTTACTGCTGAATGCTTTCTTTGTATCAAGACCCACCAACAAAAGTGGTATTTTCTTACATTCTGCTTCCCTCTGGATCACCTTTGTTCTACTAATGTTATCAAATGCTTGCCTCCCCTCCACAAAACCACACTGATGGCATATATATCAAATTTGGAATCACCATTGCCATTGATTTAGCTATTATAGACATAGCACTTTATAACCATGGTTTAAAATTGAAATGGGCCTATGTGAAGATGGGTTTAATGGGTTTTTAGGTATTATGGCCACCACAACTTTCTTCTAGGATGTTGGTGCTTCCCTTCCTTTTAAAATACTGTTAAACAAAACCTTCTAGATCTTTATCACTTGCTTCCCTCCTAGAGCTCCAAACTTCCACAAAGTGATTATATATCATCATTTTTATCTCATCTCCTCCTGTCTTAACTAATTGTTGAGTCTCATCTGCCTCTAATATTGGCATACTTTCAAGAACTACATAAATTTGTGTTTATTTTTAGATTCATAAAATTATTGAAATATCTCTTATATCTCTATAGGGTCTCTGGTTATTTTTCTTGCCATAGGCTCCCTAAGTTTGGCAACAACCCCTTTTATTTTCTGTTGCCTAAGTCATTGTGCTAAAAGTTTTTGTGCTCTGGAGTTATTATCAAAAAACAGTTGTTTAACAACAATCTTTCTAAACTCATGCACATTATCCATATACTCCTTTATTTTCTCTTTAGCACTCTGCAGTGGTGCCTCTTCTTGTTCTGTGAGATCCCCCTTATTCTGTAATACTTTAACCTTTGTCATCCCTCTAAATAATTATTACTTCTTAACCAGATCTCTTTTTCTTTTATTTCTACCCTATTTTAAACATCACTTTCATTTTATCACACTCAAGTAGCTATAATTTCTGAAGATATTTCTACTTCCTTAATAACCATCAAATAATTACCCTACCCATTCCTTAAATCCCTCTCTTTTTAACAGGTAGATGGGGAACTGCAGTGTCTCATTTTTAACTCATTACCCTGCATTTTTATCTTAGTTTTTATTGGCACATGATTTGAAAGAATTATTAGTTGTGTGTCAAAGCTTTCAATTAAATGCACATATTCCCGTGTATTTTGGGGAATAATATGTCAATTCTCTCAGAGTTCCTACTACTGAATTCACATCCTCCATTCCAAATATTTTCATAAATTTCTTCTGAAGTCTACCCTGTTGTGTTATATTTCCCTTCTAGGTCCCCCAGGTTCACCCTCACTATTGCAAATCAAGTTTCTGTTCCCACCTACAAGTAATATTACCTGCTGAAAACTGATTATTTCTCTCAAAATTTTCTTAATCTCCATAACAGCAGTTTTAGCTGGAATATAAATACATGCCAGTGTAATCTTCCTCCCTTGTCAGTAGCATCTTATTACCACAAATCTAACATTATTATTTTCTTCCCTCTTCTATCACTATTGGAGCTCCTCTAGCAATTACTACAAGCACTTTCTTTTTCCGTTGACCCTAATATTCTGCTGAATATCCATCATGAAAGCCATTCTTTACGATATTCACATGCTCATTTCTTTCTAAATGTGTCTCTTGTAGCATTATTTGCACTCTGCATTTCTTAATACAATTTAGTACTTTTACCTTTTTGTTTATACCTGTGAGGCCATTTATGTTTCAGAATAATATGGATAGCATAGCCACTATGATAAGAAGTTATTATTTCCACCTATTATACACAACTTTTTAAGTATCTGTTTCTAGCTTTTGTGATACATGCACCCACAAATATTTGGCACGTTTATCTTTTATACAGTTGTTTCTGGTCATCTCCAGCTGAACCTATGTCACATTTTTCAAGTCTTTTCATTTTAATGAAAACCCTCAAATAAACAAACAAACAAACAAACAAACAGACCCCCCCCCCGCCAGAATACCCTCATAAGCTATTAACTTAAAACAAACACACAAAAGTATGTACATATTCAGATAATGACATTCAAGCCTCCTGATAGGAACAATTGTCCCAAATTGACAGCTATACTCACAGGCATTACCTAACCTAAAATTAAGGTTCTCCATGCTAAAGTACAAGTTACAGCCTGTGCTCCTACTTACACCGATTGCTGTCTGTCCTTATTTTATCTCTGTCCACCCTCACAGATGTGAAAAGCTGCTTGTATGCTTTCAGAAACCTTTATCCTTTAACTTTTATCCTTAAGAAACTGCACTGGCTATCTTTAAATAAAACTAAATTATACATTGTTCTATTAAATGTATTGAAGACTTTAGATACCAGGAAAGCTGCTATCGCTTGTTCACTTCCAATAATCTCAAACTTTAATTTTTACTGAGCTGCTTGCCCTTGTGCCTTTTAATTTTACACTTCCCTCACTAAACATTGCCCAGACCTCTCAAGATTTATTGCCTGTACCTGTAGTCAGCTTGCCTCCATGAAACATAAGAAGAAAATGTACAATTCCCTCAGCTGCAGACTTTTCAGCTCTCACTGAACATGTTTTTTTTACTTTCATTGCATTCACAATGTTTCTTATTTTTCAAACCTGCATGCTTACACAAAATCATTTTAGATTAAGCCAAAGGAATAGGGTGGACAGGGACATTCTACAGCAAATTGTTGAGCTGTGCCAGCCATGCCTCACACACAGAAACAACAAAGGGGAACCCATCCCAGTGGCTATCAAGGTATATGCAGGCTTAAGAATAATAGCCACTGGGGATATCATGGGGATCTCACAGACATCAGCATCCAGGGTACTCCACCATTTCCTGGATGCGTGTCAGCGCATGCCAGTGAGCACATAAATTTCCTCAACACCCATGAGGTATTGACCAGCAATATGCATCTCTTCCACCAAAAAGCAGAATACCCTGAGGGAGTGGGTGCTATAGACTGCATGCACATACACATCAAAGCACCATCAGGTGAGCGGGGTAGGGTCTACATAAACCGCAAGGGCTTCTCCTCCATCAGCTGCCAGGTCATGTGCGATGCCCAGGGCATTATCTTGAGTGTGTGTGCTGGCAGCCCTGAAAGCTATCACGACTCCCACATCTGGCATATGACATGGCTGTACCAGTCATTTGCCATTGGGGACATCCCACCTAGTGGGGGTTGCTGGCTATGCACTGGAGCCGTGGCTGATGACACTCCTCAGAAATGCACACATACCTGAACAAGAACACCATAATGAGGCACACGCACAAACCAGAATCATAATACAGCATGTGTTTGGGATGCTCAAGTCACGGTTTCACTGCCTAGACATATCTGGTGGAGCCCTACAGTACTTTCCAGCTACATGAACACAAATGTTCATAGTATGTGCCATGCTACACAATATGATCTTGTGGGAACAGCTGCAGCAGGAACAGCGTGGGGTAAGGCCACACAGCCCCCCACCATTGCCAAGGCCATCACAGGCACAGAGGGACTTGGAGGAGGAACTACCTGAGCCTGCCCATGTAGGCAGAAGGAGGCATGCCCAGTATGCCCAGGTTTGGCAAAGAGGCAATGCATAGCACATACACTGACATGGTAGGGACTCAGGGAATGACACTTCTCTCTGACTCGCACATACAGTAAAAGGGATGAAAAACATGACACTACATGTGCTTTACCGTGTATAGGGAGTGTACTATGTGCATCCAACATAGTCAGCCCTCCAGCACCGTCCTCAATACTGGCACATCCACAAGGTAAGTCACTCTTCCTATCAATTGTTGAATGGAGTTGTATGTTCTGACAGTTGTATCTATGGTATGGATGTGAGCATGCAAGGGAATCGGGTGGCTGAATGGGATGGCAGCAGATAGTGGACACCTATATGGGCAGCATGAAATCCAAAACAAATACTGGTGTCGATATACTAGGCAGTACTAGACAAGGTGACAAATCACACTGCAGTAGATGTGGTGACCCAAATGTGCGTCCGTAGGACACACACATGCATGTCAGTGAGGCTCACATACCCATCACCAGCCTCAACCAGCAGGACAGGTGTAGATGACCATAAAGAAAGGCTGGTCTAAGGCCTCCAATTAATGGCAATGGTGAACAGCCCCACTCCAGACCTACACAGACAGACTATAACAGGTCTGGCAGTTGTATGTTAGTTCTGAAGAGTAAGAAGTCTGAAACTGAAATATAGGTAAATAAAACCTAAGATCTGTATTCTACTGATATGCCTCCAGTCTGAATGATAGGTCAGAATACAAAATGAAATGGAAGCCAACAGAGCAGAGTACCTGAAATACCAGTACAGTCATAGCAAATGTTTAAAGTCGTCAGGTGTGCCCCCCCCACCCACAATCCTATGTAGAAATGCAGTAACATGTAAGTGTGAGGTGTAATAACAGTGGAGCACAGATTACCCAAGCTGGCCCAATCTACAGGATAGATTGTTGCATGTGTACAATATGCAGGGGTCCTTGTGTTAGGTTGTTGTGTGTTCACTATTGTCTGGAAGTGGTCAATATGTAAGCATGGAAGGTTGTGTCTCAGTGGCCTATGGGCAGTACTGTGGATGACAGGGCCATGTTCTGACAACTGCAGTGCCAGCCACAATGCTTCTCTGCAATACCCATGTCAGCAGTCGTCCATACTCTCTATCCAGATGTCAATATCTGTCACCATCTGAAAGATGAACATGCCATGAATGTGGGCCCATACATACACACAATACACAGGTGGAAGTACCCTATACAGAGTACATAAAATGTAACTGTCAACTGCCCACACCTTTGAAATTGTACATACAGTTTACCAGCACATTAGTTGTCTGTGTAGTATGGAATACTGATGTAGCTTGGCCAATCACTGGCAGGCCACAAAAGGCACAGTTATGAAGTAATGAGAGACTGTCTATGTCCCTGCACAAGACAGCATAAGGGGAATGTCCCATGTATATCTGTGAGTCAGCTGCAAGTAGCTTCCATATCACACATGCACTAAGCTCACCCCACCATCAGCCACAGGTTTATCACAGGTCATATCCTTGCTGTTGTGAATGAGTACAGTATGACCCCACTTCTGTATGGAAATACCCACAGAATGCAGCATGCTGAAGAGGTGTCCCATGCAGGTGTGCCCCTAGCTGCACCCTGCCAGCATCCAGAACAATGGATTAATATGGACAGGAACTATTGCCATTAACAGCTTGCACACTTACCCTGTCACCCAAGGGGAATCCACTGACTTGCAGCCTGGGAATGTAGGAGTGACAGAATGCACTGGCTTGCTACAGATGGCCTGCATCACTACCAACTGGCCTACAGTCCTCTGTCAAAGGCCTGTGCCTCACCCATAGTGCCAATGTATGGTATCTCATGGGGTCCCAACTAACAACATAACACAGTCAACAGAACACAAATGCAAGGCTATGTTGACATATCCCAGTAGCATGCCCACCATGTCCTACTGCATAAACTGTGGACCAACCTCTAAATACCACTGGGATGAAGGGCCAACTATAGGGATACTTCTCAGATATTGCTTGCATAATGTTAGGAAGAGGATATAGCCCTTAGCCCCCCTACAGTGTTTCAATTGTTGCCGTTGAAGTTCTGCAACTCTCAATGTGCTGGCTGCCACTTTATCCTGTTACTCCTTTGTTGGTGGTGGTTTTTTGTATCTGAAAAGCTGAATTACGCTAGCTTTGGATAATAGGGTTTATCTGCTACCTCGCGACTTCCCTAAACTGGCATCCAGAATGGCTGTTTAATTGTAAATTACTGATCCTGGTAGCCCGGATAAGCTGATCTCACTACCTTATGTCTGGAAGGTGTAAACCAGCCTATCCCTCTTTTGGCTATAATGTTTATAACTACTAGAGTTTAGAGTGTGGAGACTGTGGAGGTGTAAACCAGCCTTACCCCTTTTTTGGCTATAATTTTTGTTTTACAACCATTTAATATTTGGCTAGAATTTGTTATAACTTTACAGTCCTTGTGAACTATTTGCAGCAAAAGAGAACATTATTGTATGATATGACGGTAACAGGCTGTATTCCTGTTCTTTGGTCTGGTTTATTTCTTGTGTAGTTTAATATGTTAAACTAATTTAGTTCATTTTTCTTTTCTTTTTAGCTTCTCAGTTAATGCTGTTTTTGAATTAGCTGCTACACTTTGTCTTCTGTTGTAGATATACATGTATTGTTTTCTTTTTCTGAGCTTTACATTTAAATGTATTTGATCTTAATAGCTGATAACTTGTGCTAACTTACCTTACTGTATCATACACTCTGAGCTAATAACTCACTGCACCCTACACTCCACTCAACTACAGACTAAGCACTCCACCTCTACACTTTCCTTTCCACTCCTGCATAGAACTTCGCCTAGTTAGACAGCAATCATTTAATACTTTTTTGTCTCCTGTTTTTCAGCCTCTAAGTCCTGTGTGGAGTCACAGCCGGTCCCTCCATTTGAATCCCTGTAAGGCTAATTAATTATCGTACTGAATAGTAAGGAAACTCAACTTAGAAGCCCTTCAGGATCTTCCTGGTCCCTCTACATTTCAGCCTCACAGTGTAGGTGTTATCCTACAGTATATGTTTGTTTAAATATAACCTCGTGAGTGCATTAACTTTAAATTACTGGTGTCTGCTATAAATTGTTAAGTAGTTTGTAAGGGCCACCACACCCGTGGACCTTCCCCTCCTACCATCTCTCTATTATCTTATTCCCCCCATGTCCTACTATCCTAGTTGAGTTAGTGCTTGCCCTGCATTATCCACTAGAGAGCAGCAGAGCTCAGGCTTAGGATACCTTCTCCCACTGGTTGTTGAACTTCTCTAAATGGTTGTAGAACCCAACTAGCCCTGTTGAGCAGCCAGACTCTGTTATCTGTGCCTGTACTTTCTATTCATGCACTTACCCCCATCCCATACCTGCTTGAAAAGGGAATTATCCTAGGTAAATCAGGGAGCATTACTACATAGATACCTCTGACTATCACTACCTCTGACTATCACTACTGTTGTTACTGGCCCCTCAATTATTCCCTCTGTATTAACCTCCTTTCCTGCCTGTGGTAATTTCTATAAATACCTCTCTCTCTGTTCTAAATCTGTTTCACGTAACTATCTCCCCAGCACAGCTATACCTTTGTTCACCTTGTATTCTCTGCTACTTAGTAACTATATATTGTCTCTTACCTTTCCTGTGCCTGTAGAACTCAGTCTCTCTCCATAACTGATTGCCTCTCAGCCTCTCTCAGCTGCAACCCGCTCCGTTCGCCCTACGGGCTCACTCCGCTCACCTACCCTACCCCCAATTCCCACCCACCCCCCAGGGGTCCTACTCTTATACCTCCCTTACCACACCCTCTCTCACGTCCAACCTATCCCATACATCACTCCTCCCCACAAACTCTAACCACACCCCTACCTCTTTAACAATCACTTTCAATAAGCCACTCCTTAGAGTACCCCTATCATATCCTCCTACTTTTTAACTCATCCATACAATATCCCCCTCTTTTTTCTTCCTGTACTCCTTTATCTTCCTCCCCTTCACATCTTTCTCCCTATTATATCACTACACTTGTACTCTTATTTTACAAACTTCTCCAAGATGCCTCTCCCTAATCTCACCAAGCTAACACTTACAATCATACTCTCGACTACGCTCATCTCAACCTACCTTCTTACCTCCCTTGAGAAACTGCACTATCTTAACCATCTTAACCATCTTTACCATCTTAACCATTCCCACAAACAAACTTCAATCTACACATACATATCCTTTGATAGACATGCTAACATAACTTCCAATCTCAGTTACCTACTACCCAAATACCACAGACTCTCCCACATTAAACTTAACCTACCTTTAGAAAAAAAATCAGAACTGTTAACCTACCTTACATACAACTCAGGAACAAAACTAAATAGTCCCACCTTGAAAGATGGCGATGTCCACCCCAACCCTGGCCCTACCAACCCTACAACCCAAACAACTCACCCCAATCTCAATAGCTCTCTCCGAATAGGGCATCTTAATATCCAAAGCATCAATAATAAAGTAGCGCACCTTCATGCCCTCTTAGATATTCACTCCTTTGATATCCTCTGCCTCACTGAGACTTGGTTGAAACCAGAAACTAAAGATAATGAAATTATTCCCCAAGGCCATAATATAGTGAGACAAGACCGAACAAAACGTAAAGGTGGTGGAGTAGCAATTCTATTTAAAAATGGACTTCATATCTCCACCCTCCCATCTAATCCAACCCAGGATAGCAACGCAGAAATCCTCATTACTAAGCTTCAAATCAACATAAACAAATCTTTATATATTATCTGCATTTATATACCACCCGGAAATAATATCACTACAATTGAGGCATTTCTTAGCTGGCTGTCTTCTACTTACCCCCAAGAAACTATAATAGTAGGTGACTTTAACATGGACTGGAAAAGTGTTAGTGCTAAAAATCCTACCTCTCATATTAACCTCCATGGATTTACCCAAACTATAACCTCTACAACCAGGATTAACAAACCTAACAAAAAAGAGAGTACATTAGACTGGATTCTCATAAACAAAGTGAAACAATCTTACAAAATAGGAACCCTGCCTGATGATGTAAGTGATCATTCCTTGACCTTCATTACTAGAGAAAAGAAAGACTTCCCAAACCTCCCCACCATTAGAACAGCATGCTCTACCAAACACTTTAAGGCAGAATTATTTCAAACTGACCTTAAAGCATGCAACTGGAACCCATTAAAGTCCCTCCCACTTGAAGAGGCAGTACAGTATTTTAACACTGCTTTCTTATCTATCCTGGATAAGCATGCTCCCAAACGTTCCAATAGAATGAAGTCTAACCCAGCCCCATGGCTTTCTAATGAAACTAGGAATCAAATTCTACTTAGGACCAAAGTCTGGACTAAATGGAGAACCTATAGAAATAGCTCTGATCACCTATACTTTAGACAGCTTAGAAACAGCACAAAAAAAGCTATACTTACAGATAAAAAAACTACTATTGTAAACTTCAGCAAACTCATCAAAATAATCCCCAACAGTTCTGGTCTTGCATTAATAAGCTCCTTTCCCCAGGTAACTCCCGAACACCCACCCCACTTGATGCAGATCCAAATACTCCCCATCTAACTGCCAATACCTTCAACTCTTTCTTTACTGACACTATACAATCTCTAGCTACTCAACTTATCTCAGAAAACTCCAGCATTCCCATTGACTTACCCCACTCTTTCTCGAAATTCAAACTACAACCCATCTCTACTTCTCTCATCTTTAAACTTATTCTAAAACTTAAACCATGTGCTCTATCTGCTGACCAACTTCCTTCCCAATTTCTCCAAAAAGCAGCTAAGGAAATTGCTTACCCTATATCTATCCTTATAAATAGGACAATCCAAGAAGGTACCATCCCAGATATTTGGAAAATCTCCCACATTATCCCCTTACATAAAGGTGGGAACTCCAATGATTACTCTAACTATCGGCCAATTGCTCTTTTATCACCCCTAGCAAAAATTATGGAAAAATGCATTCACAAACAACTTCTATCCCATCTCTCTCAACACAACCTAATAGCACAATGTCAACATGGCTTTAGACCATCTCATAGTACCACTACTGCCCTTCTATCCTTCACAGATACCATCAATAGAAATCGTAACAAAAACCTTCTCTCATCTGCACTCTTCATTGACCTCTCTAAAGCTTTCGACATAGTTAACCATACCCTCTTAATCAATATTCTGGAATCTCTCTCCTTTGATTCTCTAGCCTTAAAATGGTTCACATCATACCTCAGTAATAGACAACAAGCAGTCCTCTGGGAAAATCAAGTCTCATCCTTTTTACCTGTTACTATTGGGGTCCCTCAGGGCTCTATTCTTGGACCACTTCTCTTCTCCTTATTTATTAATGATCTCCATGTAGCAATTCCACAAGCCACTTGTATTCAATATGCAGATGACTCCACACTAATATGCTCATCAACCTCTCCATCTGAACTATATTCTCTTACTCAAGATGTTTTCAACACTGTAGAAACATGGTTTTCCAAATGCTGTCTCCTTCTTAATGCTAAAAAAACAAAACTCCTTCTCTTTACACCCACTACTAGGTCTTCCCCCTTAGACTTCTCTATCTCTTCAACAAATGGTACTGTTATTCTCCCTGACACTACCACTAAACTTCTAGGAATAAACATTGATAATAATCTCTCATTTGATTACCATGTAAACAATACCATTAAAACAGTAAACAGAAAAATAGGCTCCCTAAACAGAATAAAACCCTTCTTAAACCTCTGCAGCCAGAGCCAAGATTGCTCATTCCCATCTAATCTCAACCCTCCTATATGCTTCACCTATATTTACCAACCTTAAGAAAACCAACCTTAACAAATTAGTAACCTCCTATAATAACATTGCTAGATTTGCTACTGGCAATCCCTTCAGAACCCATCACTGTTCAAATCTTAAACAACTAAATTGGCTCGAATTCCAAAACCATCTGATTATCCCCCAACTCACAATTGCCCACAAGATATTTTACCAACCCAATAATACCCCTATACTCTCAAAACTCATAGTCCCATATAATAATCTGAACTCCCTACGTTCTTCTAGCAAACTTCTTGCCAGCTTAACAAAGTCTAATAATGCAGCTGGTGACTCTCTATTTACCAACACAACAGGAAAACTCTGGAACCTACTACCCACTGAACTAACTCTAACTACATCCTTGCCACTCTTTAAACAAAAACTTAGAAAACACCTCCAAATGCACTGGCTATGCCCTTGTAGTAACCCTGACTAACCATCCTCTTCACCCCTCTTTCTTCCTCTTCTTTCCATGCTTCCAAACTTCTACATGCTGTTGACTTGTAAATAAGACTGACTCTTTCTAAACTCTAATCAACTTAGTGTTTAAATAATTCTATCTCATATGATCTGTTATACATAACTCTTACTATTCTGTTTTTGAGCTGTCTAAAGCTGTATTCTGCTCTCTGTACTGTTTCTCAAGTGTTTTTATCTATTGTACACAACTCTTACTGTATTATATCTGTTCTAGCTCTCTTAAACTTTACTCTGTTTTACTTTAACGTTTCTCTAGTATTTATATCTCAAGAATGTATTAACTACCTGTTTTTATTTTTGATTTTTAATCCTTTTTTTTCACCATGTAACAATATTTTATACTTTGTATATCTGTGTGGGGCTTTTCTCCCCGGGCCTCTACTGAAAATGGAAATATATCCCACTAGACTAGCCCGGTCAACAAATGTAAAATAAAATAAAATAAATAAAATAAATATAATTTAGAAAGGAGAGTAGAGAATGTAACATGTAATAGAGCCATGGGTAATTTCAAGTGTAATGGTTGTATTTACTGTCCCCCCATTTTGGAAACAGGGAAAGATTTCAAGTTAAATGGAAGAACAATACGTATAAATGGACATTTTAACTGTAATTCCACCAATGTGACATATATGGCCAAATGTCAGGACTGCCCCGTATTTTATATTGGGAAAACTTGTAGGAAATTCAAAGTCAGGATAAGTGAACATCTAGGAGACATAAGGAACAATAGAATCACCAGTCCACTGTTCAGACATACACATACATATGCAGGAAATAGGTTTAAATTGATGATGGCACAACAGTTGCAAAAAGATGTGCAAGGAAGAATATTAGATGTGCATCTATATATTATGAAATTAAAATGGCAGCTGTTTTTAAATGCTTCCCATTACCCTGGAATAAATGAAATGATTACTATTTCGAGTATTTTAAAGTTGCGTAATATACTGGGGTAAACGAGGGACAACTAAATTAATATTGGCAACTCAACATTATTATTTATATATATTTTTCATGAAAATAATGAAGCTTCCACGTTAAAGTTTTTAATCATAACTTGTGAATGTTTTTGTCTGTTTTAAATGCATTTTTGATGTTTTTAACAATCAGTGATTTAATGTAATTGTTTAATTAGGGTGGAGTATAAATAGAGCTGGGTGTCTGTGTTTTACATTGTTCTGAGGAAGTCCCTTTAGTGAGGAAGAACGTGCTCAACATTATTTGTAATAAATCATGGTTTCCAAGGTGGTTGTCCTGTTCTTTCTGTTTTTTTGGATTACTTAGTTTATTCTCTCTTTGTGAAGAGGATAGAATAACAGAGTGGGCGGTGTAGAAGCAGGGGGATGTCATGGAGTGTGTGAAGTCTGAAACTCTGATGTGTGCCCATACTACCCATGCCTGAAAACCCAGTAATGGGTGGCTACAAACCTGCTCATAAACTACAATGTAAAGGGGAACTGACCAGATATATGAGCCCTGCCTCTGGGTAACCTGGGTGAATCTGTACAGCTGAGAGGTATGGCCACAGCAGGATATGGTCATTCTGTTAAGATGATATATGTACAAGAAGGGGATTCTCAGCCACCATAGTACCAAGGTGATGGACCATTTACACAAAGGCCATCAGCAAGTATCTGCAGCTACCCCTCCAGAATGGCATGAGTGTGCAAGAATATGTAGGCTGTGGACCACAATACTGGACACAGCTACATTCATCTTGTATTTCCCAGGAAATAACTGTGAGCAAATAAATATATCTGTCAGTAGTTGATGACATAATATATCACAGTGTAAAACAGTGCATATGTCTGAATATCTCTGCTAACACCAACCATGTAACACAAGCAGCACAGACAGCAATAGTTACAGTATCCCACTATCTGTCGCCCATTGTGACTCCATATTGTCAACCTATCTACAGATATCCTGCAGAAATAGGCTGCTAGCTGTAGGTTTAGAACACCAAACCCTGGACTGGAGTACAACCCTACCTGGAATGGATTCACACACTCAATACAGAAGGTCATACTGGGCATGCTCCTGCACTTAGAGAAATAAAGCCAATGTCTGACAACACAGTGGACTATACATATTTGTCATTCACAGATGTCTGTGCACACACACCAAATTGTACACCACTCATGCTTTGCACACACATTAGATAGGAATATTCACACATATCCAAGGCCAACACACTATAATATGTCAAACATACACAGAGATGTGGGGAAGAGAGACAGACAGTGACAGAGAAAATTCCATTATGAGGCCTGTCTCACCCACCACACATCCAAGTGGCCGATATCACATGATGCGCTGATGTCAATCACTGCAGACATTCCTTTTGGTAGCCCTCAGCCCTATAGTGTCTGTGGTGCTTGTGATAACTGTGTAACATGATAGTACAAATCAGTATTCATCTAGAATTTGTATACCCAGTCCTGTCAAATGTAAAGTTGTGTGTGACTGAGTGTGTGTGTGTTTCCAGACAAATTATTTATGGCCCATTCACACACACTGCACTTCCCATTGTCCATGTTAGCACTCCTGCTGATATCAGTCACCTTGAAATAACCCTCTGGTCAAGTCTCAGCCCTATAAGCTATGTGGCCATGATATGTATGTAATACTGTAGTGTAGAAAACTAGTTAGGTAGAAGTTCTAATCCCAGACATGGCAACTGTGAAACTCTGTGTGTGTGTGTGTGGGGGGGGGATGAATGATTTTGAGGCCATTCACACTCACTACACCTCCCATTGCCCTACTTTAGCATGCTTGCTGATGTCAGTCACCTTGAAATAACCCTTTGGCCAGGTTCCAGCCCTATAAGCTCTGTGGTGCTTGCAATAACTGCGTAATACTATAGTGTAGCATACTAGTTAGGTAGGAGTTTTAATCCCAGACATGGCAACTGTGAAACTGTTTGTGTGATAGAGTATGTGTGTCTTTGATGATACCTGATTTTATGGACATTCACACTTACTACTCTTCCCATACCTCTCCTTTAGCACTGCTGCTGATGTTACTCACCTTCAAAGATAACTTTGGAGAGCTGTCTAACATATAAGCTCTGTGGCACTTGCAATAACTGCATAATCCTATAGTGTAGCATGCTAGCTAGGTAGGAGTTCTAATCCCAGATATGGCAACTGTGAAACTGTGTGTGTTTATGTGACAGAGTGTGTGTGCCTTGATGATACCTGATTTAATGGACATTCACACTTACTACTCTCCCATAACTCCTCCTTTAGCACTGCTGCTGATGTTACTCACCTTCAAATATACCTTTGGACTGCTCTCTAACATATAAGCTCAGTGGAGCTTGCAATAACTATGTAATACTCTAGTGTAGCATACTAGTTAAGTAGGAGTTCTAGTCCTGATCCTAGCAACTGTGTAAATATGAGTGTTTGTTTGAGAGAGTGTGTGTATCCTTGTAGAGACCTGATTTTGTGGTCATTCACACTTACAACACTTCCCTTACCCCTCCTTTACCACTGCTGCCAATGTCACTCAGCTTCAAAGATACCTTGGCACAGGTCTCCAACATGTTAACTTCATGGCACGTGCCATAAATGTGGATTAATGTAGTAGCAATAACTACATAGGTATGGGTTTGAATCTCATCTATGGCAAGTGTTTGTGTGTGTACATATGTATGTCTGTACTTCAAAGATTTTGGCCCCATTTACATCCAGTACACATCTCAGTGCCTGACTTTAGCAGTCCTGCAGATATCATCCACCTTAGATGTACCTGTTGCCAACCCCAAGCCATGTAAGGTCAGTGGTACATGTGATAAATGTGTAACATAATGGTCTGAAAAGATTGTTAGACAGAGGTTTGAACCTCACCCCTGGCAAATGTAAATGTGTGTGTAGGGTAAAATTATTTTTGGGATCTCTCACCCACTACATCATCTAGAGCCAGTATTTACAAGGCCTGGTGATGTTCCTCACCTTAGAAGTATCTTGGGACAACATCCATCCTACAAGCTCAGTGGCGCATGCAATAAATGTAGTACACTGTAGTAGCAATGCATAGCTAGGCAGGGGTTTGAATCTTAGTACTGGCAAGTGTGTGTGTGTGTGTGTGTGTGTGTGTGTGTGTGTGTGTGTGTGTGTGTGTGTGTGTGTGTGTGTGTGTGTGTGCATGTGTGTCATCAGTATCCTGTGTGGGGGTTGCTGTGATTATGTAATAACAGGATCCATTGTGGGGTAGGTTTGCTAAATTATTATGTTTAGGACCTAGTATATGTCACAATGTCCACATTATAAGGCCAACAGATGTCAAACACTGGAGAGGTTGGTGTAGACAATCCACGGCCCTACATGTGACAGTATGGATTAGTGAACAATATAGGCAACCATTCTATTACTCAGAGAACACTCTCCACCCATGCATTATACACAAACACACTTGACTAGGCAACAACCACTATATTGGTAGTTCCCCTGCATATTTCCTCTCAGATAGTAACCACGGTGTGATAGCAGTGGACTACATGCCTGTTGACCACAACAGTGCCACTGACATCAGAAAGTACTTTGATGTGTTACATCTCTTGACTGTGTGGTATCCAGCAAGAATAAGCACATGGCACCCTGTTCCATCCCCTCAGTAGCCAAATAAATGTGTACAGTGACCCTTTTGCCATGTTCCCCACTGGATGTCTGCAACAACTATAGAGTCTGCAAACATACCCCACAAAGGGAATACCATGCCTTATACACATGCCCTGTATGGACAGGCACCACTAACTCCAATGAATACCTGTATCATACTGTCAATGTAGGTACAATCACAAACTCAGTTACATAGCCAGGTTTCACCAAATGAGGTCAGGAATGACACATCAGAAGATACCAATCTGTCCACACAGCATGCCCCAGAGACCTCAAGTACACTTCCACATGTCAAAGAACATGCATGTGGGACATGTGCACAACCCAGATGCTGTCCATGTTATGGAATATAGCTCACATACATGGTAAGCAATTCACATCACTGGCCACTCACAATAGAAACCCAGATGAGTGGATGGTGAATACAATACCCACCCCTGGGGACCACTCCAGGGACTACACCCATGATCCACACTGTGGACTATTGTCATGTGGCCTGATGCCAAGGTATTCCCTTGGCCTAGCCTTGTAGAGCCTTCTGGCCCATTCACCTACTACACACCTGTGAAGCAATGAACCTATGGATCTCAGTACTGGCAAGTGTGTGTTTTGTGTGTGTGTGTGTGTGTGTGTGTGTGTGTGTGTGTGTGTGTGTGTGTGTGTGTGTGTGTGTGTGTGTCTGTGAAGATGAATGATTTTGAGGCCATTCACACTCACTACACCTCCCATTGCCCTACTTTAGCATGGTTGCTGATGCCAGTCACCTTGAAATAACCCTTTGGCCAAGTTTCAGCCCTATAAGCTCCATGGCACTTGTGATAACTGCATAATATTGTAGTGTAGCAAACTAGTTAGGTAGGAGTTCTAATCTTGGTCTTGGCAACTGTGATAATGTGTGTGTTTGTGTAATGTGTGTGTGCATGCCTTTGTTGACATCTGATTTTGTGGACATTCACACTTACTACACTTCCCTTACCCCTCCTTTAGCACTGCTGCTGATGTCACTCACTTTCAAAGATACCTTTGGACAGCTCTCCAACATGTAAGCTCTGTGGCATGTGTGATAACTGTATAACACTGTAATAGGAATACATAGCAAGGTAGGGGTATGAAACTCAGTACTAGTAAGTGTGTATGCTTGTGTTTGTGTGTGCGTCATCAGTATGCTGTTGGAGTGATTGTTTAATGACAGGATCCATTGCAGTGCGGGTTTTGCTACATTGTTATATTGAGGACCTATATGTCCCAATGTCCACATTACAAGGCCAACAGTTGTCAAACACTGTAGATGTTGTTGTAGACAATCCACAGCCTTAAATGTATACTGCCATGTGCAATTACTATGTGACATTATGGATTAGTAAACAATATAGGGAACCATTATAATACCCATAGACCACTCTCCACCCATGGATCATACACAAACACGCTTGGCTCTTTCTCTCTTCCTTTCTTACTTTCTCTATTTCTCTGTCTCTCTCTCCCTCTCTATGGTAGATGTAGAAAAATACATCTGTTTTACATAGGCAGCAGCTTGTCTTTTGTAGGTAATGTTCATGATCAGCTGATGGCCTGTGCAGGAATTGGAGTTCCCCACTTGCTAATTGCATGTGGAACAGCTGTGGTATCATTCCACTAGCCAATTGCATGGAAACACACTCCTATAACTAAGCACTTCATGTGGGTGTTGGCCCTTTCCCTCACTGTGAGCAGGACTTCATGTGGGTGTCTGAAAAACAGCATCACAGAGGGTAGTTGGAAATACCTCTTACAACAAACACTGTGGAGACAGGCCAAAAAACTGGAGGGGGATGTTCCAGACATGGGGACAGAATGTAAGTATTGCTGTTCTACATTTGAAGTAATGTTGGCTTAACAGGGTTTGTGTGGATATGGCTGTTCTGCATGATTTAAAGTCTGGCATGACAGTGTTATGTGGTTGAGGAAACACTCACCTGTAGGGCTATCTGCAGACTGGCCAGAGTTTGGAGTCTTAGATGTGGTGTGTTACTCACACATTTTCTGTCTTTAGAAATGCAGTAGCATATGTTCATAGCTTGGTACTAGGATATTGGCCCTAGGGCCTATACAAGCCTAGCCATAACAATTCCCTAGATATTTCTTCCCACAATATTTACTTTTCTGGACTCCTGTCTAGCAGGGCGACTGACACGATCCCCGGGGTGAATATAGGTTCATAGGTTGGTACTAGGCTATTGACCCTAGGGCCTATACAAGCCTAGCCATAACAATTATACAAGCATAGCCATATGTGATGATTGTAGTCAGTAAATGGTGACATCCATGTGTGTTACTGACTTCATGTCCCTCAGAAGAGATATGTCACAACAAACCCCTGTTACACCAGCAATTTTCTCAGTTTATCACAACAATATGTCAATATTGGCCATATGCTTGTGCCTCTGTCCCACAAGTCTATCACCCTTCATCCATATGTCATGCAGTA
The DNA here is from genome assembly GCF_019279795.1 of Protopterus annectens. Lineage (NCBI taxonomy): Eukaryota > Metazoa > Chordata > Ceratodontiformes > Protopteridae > Protopterus > Protopterus annectens. The sequence goes on from NC_056726.1 coordinate 1,359,826,611, forward strand.
AGAGGTGCAAATGTACAGTATATCATTATTTACTGACATCATTCCTGATATCAAGCCAGTGATACATCAGACTGCCAAACATGTTATGTATAGGAGGCCTTATATTTGAGGACAAAACCTGGACAGTATGTTATAGTCTGTACAGTAGTGAGGTCTGTGTACTTATGGTGATTGTTGACAGAGTGTCAGTATTGTGTAGTAGTGTATTGTGAATATGTTATTTGGCCTGTGTACAGACTGGGGTAGATGTCAGTGTTTTTGGTCCTGTTCTATCTGACGTTGCATGCTGCTCCAGTTTCTGGTACCCTATCAGTGCATATGTTTGTAGGGCCAGACTGAGACATGTCCCATACCACAGTCAGCCATCAGACTACACTGTGAATTGGGCCAGTACATGTAGGGTTAGTGTGTGAGTGGCAAATATGATGATGGTTTTGTTCACAAAGTCCATAAACTGTACTATTAATTAGGCTTACCATAATGTGACTGTGACTGTGTTGACATTGGTTGTGGGTATGCACTTTCACACTGGTGTCTGTTACTCCATGCTGTTACATGCCTGTAGTGCTTGCTATATTTGCAATTATATGTGTATTCCCCATAGGAAACTTGGGTTAGTGTTGTGGCAGTCTGCCTGTAGTTTAGACAGTGTTTGGTGACATGCCTAGCAGCTCAGTGTATTTACCTAGTGTGATGTTATGTCCAGATATTTGTCAGATGTACTGCTGCCTGGCTGTAAACATTTCCTTTGTCAGGCTTGGTCCACACGTCTTACACTAAGGAGTTCTGTCTATACCTCTGGACTGACCAGATTGTTTCAGACTGTCCATGTTTATTGGTCATATTTCTGCTGTATTCCACAGGATCATTACTGTGATTTGTGTGGTACTTTACTATAATGATTTTATGATGTCTGTCAGTAACTGATGGCGTACATGTCAGTTTCAGAAGAGCCTTCCTACACAACATGTCTGTTGACACAACCCCTGTTACTGTAGCAACATTCTATATTTATAACTGCAATACTTACATTATATTCCCTTGCACTAAGAGGTTGAGAGTTATGCTGCTGAGGTATGACTCCACTACATGTTATGGGCACATGGTATATATATATATATATATATATATATATATATATATATATATATATATGAGTGCATGTAGTGTAGGATGATATGTTTGATTGTTGGTTGAAGTTGTGTGTATGTGTATGTGTGTGATGTATGTGTGTTGTACGTTCTGGATTTTGAATTTCATGCTTCTGGTCTTTCAGCATTTAGGGGTTTCGGCTATATTCTCGAGATTTTGAAATTCAATATTTCACAATTTCAAGATTATGTACTGAACCTATATATATATATATATATATATATATATATATATATATATATATATATATATATATATATATATATATATCCTTGTTATGGGTAAACATGAGTGTTGTATTTACTTCTCAGATGTATCCCACCATATTTATCAGATATGTGTATATTTAGATATAAAAACATGGCTGATTCAACAGTATTTTCACTAACAAGTAGTAAACAATTGTAGTAGTCAAAGCACTTGTTCACTACTATTCAGTACATGTACTGAATGATATATTTGAAAAAGCAACAGACATTTTTACAGCTCAGATGGCTTAGTGGTTAAGTGCTGTGACTATAGTCTAAAGGCTCCCGGGTTCAAGGGCTGATTATTTTGTTGCTGGGCAGAACAAGGGCTGTTGGATACAGCGAGATTAAGGCACTTTTAAGAAGATGTAAGTGGGTTTGCGTGGGTTTTGCCAGATGGTAAGCAATGCTAATGTACGGTTAAACGAAAAGGCGCTTATACCGTTTTGGCTTCACTTACCAGTGTGCAAATCTGCTTAGCATTTACATTTAAGCAATGCTTGCACCTGCTCAGCATAGCTCAGCCCTGGTAGCCAGTGATCACATTACAGTCTGATAAAATAGCAGGGTAATGACATCTTTAATAAGTGTATTTAATTCCATGTACATAACATGCTTCTATGTGCTGTCATTACAGTAGCAAGGGGTGTGAATATACTGTATGGGACACCTTAGTATACATGGGTAGTACCACAATCTTTTCTCTTTGTATGTGTATCATACATGGGTAGTATTCCAGGTTATATGCAGTCACACTTGCATGTATTGTATCATTACATTACTACTTTTAGCAGTGCTTTTCCAAGTGAGAGTAGACTGCAGATTGTAGTACTGGAACCATACACCCCTGTATGCAAAGCTGGACTCTGAGTACTGACTATCGTGTTCTTGGTGTTTGAGCTGTATGTCATCTCCTATTGGATTTTGATCTGATATGTTGATATTAACTGTAGACTACTATGTGTTTAGGACATGTCATTGAGGACTGCTGTCATGTAGTAATGGCATACCTATCAGTGTCAGATATCTATCTGTCAAAACATTCATCCTAATGCATAACCTGTTGGCTAGCTAATTTCTGTCTGTCCTCTGTACAGATGTGCAGATGTCAGGTATTCATCTTGGCTGCTTACGGGCAATCTCTGATTGACTAACACTAACATGTCTGCCCAGCTCTGTTATGAATGCCACAGCTAGGAAACCCCATTCTGTATGTACCACATGCCATGGATACCTCAACCAGACTACCACAGACAACAGAACATGCTTGGGCACAGGTACCTAACCCAGACACTGGCCATGTTATGCAATAAATGTTGCATACATGTCAACTGGAGCACCTCACTGGCCCTCTACAAGAGAAAATCAGATGATTGGATGTTGAACTTAACTGTTACCCTGAGGATCACTCAAGTGGCATTGGTTGATAGATGGCCTGCTGACAAATGTTAGGTGGCATGATACCAATGTACCCACATGCCCTACTCTTCTCATCTCTCCATGGACATTAGCCTGGTACACACCTAGAAATACCTGCACCTATGGACGTCAGTACTTACAAATGTGTCAGTGTGCATTACTGAGAATAACAGTGTGTGTGTGTGTGTGTGTGTGTGTGTGTGTGTGTGTGTGTGTGTGTGTGTGTGTGTGTGTGTGTGTGTGTGTGTGTGTGTTTGTAAACTTGTAGTTGAAAATACTAAATACTCTGAGGGCCGTCTCATGCTACACCCCCCATTACTATACTTAGAAAGGGCTGCTGCTGTAATTCACATTAAATGTACCTTGTTACACTCTTCACCCTATGGGTTACCTGGAGCTTGCAGTACCAGCATAACACTGTGCTACAAATGGGTAGATAGGCGTGGGTTGCCCTCTGAGTCCTGGCAAATGTGAGTATGTTTGTGTACAATTGTGTGTGAGTGTGCATATTTGTAGGAGACAGCATTCTTAAGCCACATTCTCCAAAATCATTAAACCTTGCCATACATTATAAGGGATGGTGATGTTGCTGACATTAGGAGAGCCCTAACAAACCCTCACTCTACTATCCCTGCGTCATGTGTAATAAATGCATATCTCTGTAGTAGCACTGATTAGATAGACAAGGGTTTGTATTGCAGTCCTGGTCAATGTGTGATTGTGGGTATGTCAGAGCATTATCATGAATTTCAGTGAGTATAATATCCAATGTGGGGTGTGGGTGCTGGGTATACTGTCTTTACACCATGGTACCCTCTCTCTTTGCAAACTCTGTAAGTAGATCCTGGAACTCTCTTCCAGCTGATATTACCTTACTTTCCACCTTAGGTCAATTTAAAACTAGACTCAAACAACATTTGTCACTTAACTGGCTATGTCAATGTATCAAGCCAGGCTAACTCGAATGTGTAAAAATATGTTAACCAGTTTACTGTGTAATTTAATTTAATCCTGACTTGTGCTCAGGACTAACTGTAACCTGTGGAACTTGTTTAACTTGCTTACTTATGTAATCTCTGTAAATAGTCTGTTTGTAATATGTAATGCTGGTATTATGTAATGCTGTATCTGCTTACCCTTGGAGCTTTTCTCCCCGGGCCTCCGCTGAAAATGGGCATGCATCCAGTCGGACTATCCCGGTCAACAAATGTAAAATAAATAAATAAATAAAGGTTCCAAGGTCCACTGTATGAGGACCACTATCACCATCAACCATACAGGTAATTGATTACAGTATCCAGCCCAATGATGCATGTGCTGTGTGCAAAAACTCTGTAACAGTATGGCCTCACTGACAAGGTAGTTAGCACTGCTAAACCCAGGTCTGTTAAATGTGTCTATGACTGTATGTGTTTGTCAATGTGTATATGACAGTATGTCATACTATGTATTTTTCATTAACACCCAGTACATCACCCATTACCATACTGTACAAGGCCTAGTGATGTTCTTCACTTAACAGGAAGCTCAAGACACACCTCACCCTAAAAGCTCTGTGGTATGTGCAATTAAGGCCAAACACATTAGTAGCAATAAGTACCTAGGTAGGGGTTCTACTCTCAGTGTTGCCAAGTAACTGTGTGTGTATGTGAAGGGATTTACTTCAGTTTGCAGAAAATATATGTCCCAGGAGATCATTTGTCTGAGAACTAACTGGCAAAAGATAACATTTCAAAGCAATCATCTTGTGGAAATTCATTCCATCAAAACTAGTAGTGGATGTGTAAATGCTCTCTTCCCCACTGTACAGCTATACAGCAATACTGGAGTTGGTATATATAGTTGGGTGTGATTGTTGTGGGCACAGCCACCCACATTGGGGTTATTATTGTGCGTATCCCCCCACTTAGTGTGCTGTTATACTGTACAGTTTATGTTAACAGGTTAAGTAGTTGTTAATCACACTATGTGTGGTTCTATGCCACCCCACACCCTCCAAAGTGGGGGGCTGTGCCACCCACACCAGCGCACCTATGTTTGCCAACTCCAGAACTGCACTACAATGAGGAAGACCCTGCCAGTACCATTGCCAATGACATTAAACTGGCAGTCTGATTATTTACTGATGTGATGTTTTGGCAATTTGGTCTTGGTGGAATTACTTAGGCCAAAATGAGTTCACTGCAAAATGAATTACATCCATGTGAACAATATTCTCTGTGTATTGCATCAACACCAAAGCCTCCGTGTGTGTGTGTGTTATTCACAAACATTTGGTGTGTGCCACTCAGTACACTTACCATTGTCCACTGTAGAAGAGCTGCTTACATCAGCCACCATGCACTCACCTGTATACACCCCTCAGACCTATCAGCCATGTGGCACATGCAGTAACTGTTATACAGACCTGTTACTTGTATTCAGCTGTACCTGGGATATGACACAGTCAGTGTGTCACCACAGTGCCACACCTCTTGTAGGAAAGGAGAGCAGACCAACATCCTGCTGACACATAGACACATAGAACACAAACAGAATACATTATGGAGACCACAATCAGTGTTAATAACAGCTATAATGCATCATGTCTAGACAGCTACACACCCTGACATGTAAGCATTAATCATTCCAGCTGACATGTTAAACAGCATTACATTGCTATACCTTAGTACATTCACCCTGTGCATCAGAACCATATTAGCATGTCCCTGCATCGATAGTATGGATGACAGGGATGTGGCACAGGTATCATCATAAGCACAGGGTGTATTGTGGGTTTGCCCGAGGCCTAGGCTGAGCCATTTGGTTGACATCATGTGTGTGGGTTAGGGTGTGTGTGTGTGTGTGTGTGTGTGTGTGTGTGTGTGTGTGTGTGTGTGTGTGTGTGTGTGTGTATGCACACATTTCTGCCATGTGGCTGCCATATACAGGAGTTTTTTGGACAGCTGCATACTGTACATGGCAGGGTGTGCAGCTCACAGTGTCTGGCCACTGACATGGGAATTGTGCCTGTCAGGGGTTGCATGGGCACTACCAGGCAAAACCCCAGATATGGTACTCTCCCCTGATGATGACAATTGTCTGCTGGATCCGTGTCCCTGTTGTTACCAGCCAATACCATGTTCATGTGGCCTGCTGCATTGTGGTGTGGACAGCACCCCTCTGCAGTGCTGGTGCTGGTACTGCCACTATGGGAGCAGCCATGAGCTGTTGCACGTTCACGTAGACCTCCACCTGTTGGTGTTGCTGACCTACGTCCACATGGCTGCTGCCCTACTCCCACCACATGCTCTACCACAGACACCATACGGTCGAGGATTCCCAACATCTCACCCAACCGTCTGTCCATGACCTCTACAAAATAATGGTCGGCACCTACAAGATCATGGATGTTGTCATGTACAGTAGGAAGAGTAGCCCACTGGAGCCTCAGACTATCTCTGGTGTAACGTTCTATACATGCCTGTGCCTCCATGATGGCCCAAAACATGCGTCTGGTGACACCTACTGTGGCACTTCTGCCAGGGGCATGATGGGCAGCAGCCCTCCTATTAGCACTCCTGTACATCTACCTGTGTGGTATCTCGCCGGTCATCCAGCTATGTCTGCTGTGTATAGACACACTTGCCATAGTCACCACACTTTCCTTTCCCATGCCACCACTCGCCAACTGTCCCTCATCTATGGCCACTGGTGATGTGGCATGTATGGGCATTGTGACTGTGTGTAAGGATGGGGTGGATAAAAGCTGGACGTCAACCAATGGCACAGATTCAGCCCCTGACAACCATGCCTGTGTCTCACTATGCCTATCATCATTGTCAGAGTCTGTATGGACACTAACATCAGTTTGCTTGCAGGAGGGACCCTGACCCACCTTGCCACTTGTGAGGGGTAGACAAGAAATGTAAATTAAGACCTCTACTTTATGGTTTACTTCTACACACACACACACACACACACACACACACACACACACACACACACACACACACACACACACACACACACACACACTTACAGGTGATGTGGCACAAAGATATTACACAGACCTCTCATTACCCAACAGTCAACATGCATGACATATGGCACTCAACAGCATGCACTGCAGCCATACTCAATTCTGATTACCAACATTATACATCTCTGTGATACATGAGTTGTGTTAATAGATGATGCCCCTTCCCCTGGAACACACTGCACCCATGTACACAGTATTGATGTGCACCAGTACAGCACACTGCAATGTACTGTGCACCATACCTCACAAGTGTACACACCATTGCCGAATGTGTATATGTGTGGCAGTTATGTTTGCTCTGTTGCTCACAGCACCTAGGTGTTTGTCTGACACATACCTGGGATGATATGAGGACTGATGTCAGTAATTAATGCCTGTCCTTTGATTTGCAGATCTTATCATCAGCAGTGCATGTATGTGCAATAACATCCGGTTACACTGACAACCTTCAAAGCTTAATGTGAGTATGAGGATTGTACACACCCTTGTTGACATGTCAGCCTCTTCTATGATATGCAATGGGGCCACAATACTGCATTTGTTAACATTACACTCACCTGATATGTGACATATCAAACATATGTGTTAGTCATGCAGATGCTGAATGAGATGCATACAATATGTGGTTTGCATAAGTGTGCATACCCTTAACATAATGGTTTGTTGAAGCACCTGTTAAATGAACTGCAGCAGTCACTATTCCTGGAAGGGGTATACTAGCATGGCCCATCTTCACTTGCCATTATTTGGTCACTCTGACCTACAAATGTCCCCCAACTCTGCCAGATTGCAAGGTCAGTTCATGTGCACAGCCCTTGGGCCACACAGTGGCTTTACTATTGCTGTAGAATTAGGGTTATGTCTGGCACAATTCATAACCTTCACTGTGTTCAGATACAGCCATTCTTAGCAAGCTTTGGATGTATGCTTCACTTCACTGTTGTGTTTCAAGATGACACCCCTCCCCATCCTCAGCCTTATTGCAGATGCTTGACAACTATGGGCCACACGTGAGTGTTTTTTTGCAGTATTCCAAATTCCAAACACCATGTCTACGGGGCTAATTCCAGCTAATGAACAGCAAACCTAAAGGTGTACACTGGCACCAGCAAGCTAAATTTTGGGGATGGTGGCCCTGAGGTGGAGTGAGATGTTGCTTATGCACCACATGTATCTTTATGAATACTGTCTGTAGGTTTGAGCCTTGGTCCCATGACACCATTACACATTGCAACACATGCCTTTGGGAGACTTGATGTTATGCTTGTGCTACCTGTAGAGAGCCCTGGATGATGTATCATGTGGGATAACTCTTCTGTCTGATTACCCTAACCCATAGGCCACACTTATGCAGAATCCAGGCAATTGTCAACACGGGTACTGCACAAGCAGTACTTGATAGACATTCCTGCAAATCCCTCAGTGTTGCTGCATGTTTCTGGGCAGCCTCCATAACCAGTTTGCAACATGTTTTGTCATCTGTTTTGGATGAGCATCTGTTTATTTTCTACATCAATGTTGTCCCATACTTCATACACACATACATAACTGTCTGCACTGTTTGCCATGGTACATTCAATGGTGAGGTAAGGCTACTTTTCCCACTCCTGAGTGCTACCTTTTAGATATGGGATCCATTTCATGGTTTGTAAGATATGTGCAAGCCATGGCTGCCTCTGTTGCAGGTGAGAAGGCAAATGTCATGGACATAGTTCTTGGACAACAGACCATTACTTGGTGTGACATTGAGGCATGTACCTGATGGAAGGTGTGTACTCAAGAAGAGTGAATGCTGTCAGTACATCACAAGCTGCTTCCACAATATGTTATTTGGAGTGTGAGCACACATATGCTTCCAGTGTTTGTTAAGGTATGTATTCACCATATTTGTTGTCCTAACATAGGATTCCATATTACACATTCATTGTTCATGTTAGGATCACATTACAGTTTTAAAAGTTGTGTAATGTGGTATTGTGATTTGCTGTTGTTGATATCAGGAACAGTTGCCATGTAATAGTGGCGTAAACACTGTTGTAGCCACTGTACAAGGGTAATGTTTCAGAGATGTCCCTACTGTAGACCATTTGTCCCACCATTATGTTCATCTCTGTCCACACATCTTGCACTGACAGGTTGTTAGGTATACTGCAGGACTTTTACATACCCTTCAGATATGCCACCATGGTGACCACTGTGATGCAGTGCAGTTAGCACCAATAATAAGTGAGCACGTACAGCATGCATTATGGGTAGGTGTGTTAAATGTGTGCATGGCAAATAGCATGGCCATAACATGGCTGGTGAATTGGCAAACCTGAACAAAACAATTCCATACTCACTAGCTAAAGGCTGCTGCCCCAGTTGTATACCAGAGTGACCTAAATAGTTGTGTGAGAGAAGTAACATCAGTAGCCACACCTGTGGCATTGGTACAGGGTGGGAGCAGCATTTCAGCACATCGACAGTACAAACCCACAATACTAGAGATTATGCACATCTGTTCATTACTACACTGCAGCACCAGACTATCTTATCTGACATATGCATGTAGATACTTTACAGATGAAAATGGATAAGCAACAGTGGTCTAATAATGTGCCCTGGGGCCTTACCTGCACACTGCTCATCCATTGTGTGGGTGGCACCCACCTCCACAATGCTGTCTTCAGCCTGTTGGCTTGGCAGGTGGGCGGGTGCCCCAAGGCTGGCGAAGAGATCCTCAGCATGTGTCAGTGGGGGCCTGATGGAATGACCCCCAATTGTGGCTAGCTGGTCCCTCCTAACTGCAGCAGCACACTGACGGGTGTGGTGGATCAGATCTGTGCAGCTCATAATTTCAGTTGTGCAGGCTGACATTGTTTACCCTGTGGATGACCTCATTCCACAGGTTGGTCCTCTCCTGCAGATCCTGGGCCCTGCGGCTAAAGAGGATGGCATGATGCATGATGAGGTATTGGATGACTGCATCAATTTCCAGGTTTGTGAATGCAGGCAGACATTCTTGTGACATTGTACCTGGAAGACATAAACAAGAAAAAAGGTCACAGGACCTCATATGGTTGTCCATGTGCACATCAACAGTGGATATTACTTGCAAATAATCCAAACTATACCATAACACTGTAAGCTATCATGGCTTTGACATCTTGCATTACACTCCTGGCCCTGACCTGTCCAGTTCCCCCAATGTTGGACACTTAATGGCATAATCCATTATTCACCATTCAATTCTGTGTAGAGGGATGAGAGTGGCTGTCTTCCATGTGGATGGTGTGTGGATGGTGACGTGTGTGTTTGACTGTAGTTTGTGATGGAAGTGTGAGCACATGCCTGTGTTCATGTAGGAGGAAAACTGTGATGTTCTCATGCCCCACGGAGACTTGCTGTTTTTTCCATCAGTTGGCATTATGTCCATGCTCACCACTGATGCGAGAAGGAGTGATGTTGATGTGCATATCCCCCTGTGCTAATGTTGTGGACAGGGTGCCACTGTTTCCGCCTATCCTGTCTGATGCAGGTTGCCTGTATCCATCACATGTGTGTATGAGGTGTGCTTTACCCCCAGTACAGGCTGACTTGTGTTACTGGCTCTGAGACTGCGTACATATGTGGAGACATGGTTGCAATTGACCTTGGTGGTTTGGATATGTCTGATTTCTAGTCATAGTCAGCCTTACAGGAAGTCACATGTGAACCTACATGCTTGCTCAGATAGAGGTGCACTTGCTTCCAAGTTGTGGTCTGCACCTATGTGTCCCTGTACAGCCATTATAGCAACCTATTATGTGCTTTGTGTCTTGATGCTGTCCATCAAGGGGAATTACTCTATCGTTGGTGGAGGATGGTTGTACAGGTAAGGTACTGCTGATTCCATATAGCTACAGTGGATATGAAGTGTACACACCCCTGTTAGAATGCATGGTACTTGTGCAATGGGAACATGACCCCACAAAAGCACATGTCAACACAATCCCCACCTGTGATGTGTCCTATAGTCTGCTCAGTTCAATAGGGAACATAACAACCTATCCTGTGGAAAAATATGGGAATTAATACTCAGTACAGTAAGCCAGCTGAATGTCTGTGCACACCCTTACACTGATATGTTGTGCAAACACCTGCTGCGATGATTACAGCATCCATTTGTTTTGGTTTGTAGTCTAACGTCATATCACATCTTCACTTGGCAATGGTTGCTCATCTTCCATGAAACACCTTTGTTTCTTTTTCAACAGAATTGTACAGGTTATGGGTCACATTTGAGGTGAGAAACGTTTTGACATGACTTTCTGTGGTCTCATTGGTATACAGCACACAGACCTGGCATTCCAACAGGGGTATGTACACTTTGATATCCAGTGTATATGGGTGTTGATATAGCTGTTAGTGGTAGGCATGGACGGTGGGTCATAACACATTTGTATACTTCCCTGATTACTAAGTGATTAGCATGCCTACTGTAGTACCCATATCAGTGTCATGGCAATGCAACAATCAGTAGCAGTACACATTTTATTTTGTTGTATGCAGTAACAGTGATATTACACAGATGTGCAATATGCATATCCTATTTTGTTATTACTTCTGTGCCTTTCAGCTGAACATATGCATACAGACACATGCTCGGGGATACCTGGTATACATATGTGTTCTATGCCATTACGGCACACTGTATTTACAGTCTTGCAGCTCAATCATACGTCTCAACCTGTTATACCAGGACTTCTGGGCATTGGTCCACATCACTGGGTGACAACAGGGAAATCAATTTTGATAAAGTATTAATATAGCTGATATAAAACAAGTATATGTGTATGTGACTACAGATATCTGTCACAACTTTGAACATTGTCCAGCAGAACACTGAACAGTTGAATGTTATTAATTCAATATATCACATGCAGTTTAACACACACATCTGCAACAGTGCTTTACTACGCTCATGCCCTATATAGGTATCCTAGACTTACAATACAAACATGTATAATACTCATATTCACAGGTAACATATGGATATGGGCAACATCCCATTAACTGGCATAGCAGTGGCACAGACATGACTGTTTGACAGGCACTCTAGTGGTTGCCATATGTGAGCTGTCCTTTTCCAGGGTGTGTCAAGCTCCTCAGCTGTGACCCAACCTATCCACCTCTTAGAGCATCACATGTGGAAAAAGCCAAACATAGGTGGGATATATAGGGACAGATCATAGATATGCCTATTACAAACCTATGAAGTTTGTAGCATGATACAGTTCACATTACCATGACTGTTCTGAAGGTGGTGGGGTCTGAAACTCATGTTTCTGTCATGACTTCATTGTTTCCATCTCCAGCTATTTGCCAGACTAATATAGATGTTTGGAGGAACAGAACAAACACTATGATGGCTAAATCTAGACATTCTGTGAAGATCAGCACAGTTGACAGGTATGGCCCACTGCAGACAGAGCCAGATGCTATGACCATAGCATTTGTTCACCAGGACATCATTACAGCAAGTATTGGTGGCACATATACATCTTTCATAATCATCTATCCCGTTATTACAGACCAAGTACTACATTCAATTACATGCTTACATGTTTCACATACCTGGTTTATCTTCAGGTTCCTTCTGTGTACAGGATGTCTTCTTGTTTCTTATTTCTTATTTTGAGGTTTTGTTTATGTGTTTGTTTTTTCTTTTCTTTTTTTTTTTTTTTTTTGGTGTCTCTCTTGTTTTCTCTCTCTCCACTACTGGGATCAAGCTTGTTTGAATAGGTTGAAGCATGGCTTTTGTAGGTGATGCTCGTGTTCAGGTGATGGTCTCTGCACCAATTGCTGTTCCTCACTTGCTAATTGCATGCAGGCAGCTGTGTAGTTCTTCCAAAAGCCAGTATCATAGCAACCCACTACTATAAATTACTACATCATGTGGGTGTTGTTCCTTTCCCTTTCCCTTATGGAAGACATCCTTCATGTGTGGGGGCAGCAGTGTTACAGACAGCAGATAGAAATACCTCTTACAACAAGACTTGTGGACACAGGCCAACTACATGTTTGTATAAGGTTCCAGACCTAGGGGCAGTGTGTGAGTATTGCTGTTATATGCATTGAATACTGCTAGTTTTACAGGTTTTGTGTGTACATGCTAGTTTTGCATGGAATGCAGTCTGTCTGCATAGCTCTCAACTGTGGACCTATCCACATGATGGCCAGAGGATTGGCTGTTATGTTTTGTCTGTTCCCCACAGGTCTTGTCCCTGACATATCAGTGCCATTCTCTCTGTTGATTGCTATCAGTACATGGCAACATCCATTTGTGTTTCTGACTTCATATTCCTGAGTAAGGGTATGTTGCAATCAATCCTGTAACACCAGCAACTTTCACAGTGTATAAAAGCAATATTTCAAATATGGCCCTGTGTTTCAGCCTCTGTCCTCCACTTATATACCACGCTTTGTCCAGATGTCATGCAGTAAGAGGTTGATAGGTATGGTCTATCATTATTTAGTGCTGACATTCCTGCTATCATTCCAGTGATGTTGTGGACTTCCACACAAGTTGGTGGGTAGCGTCCATATATATGAGGGCTACAGCTGGACAAAACATGTGTGACCCTGTACAGCCTGGAGGTCAGTGTATAGAGAACATTGTTATATGCCCTTGTAAGACATTTTATGGGGGAGGGGTATTAAATGTTTTTATCCTAGGCTTTTACAACATGTGAGGAATATCAGTAATAAGAAACATAAAGGTATATGGCCGTACATTTTCATACGTTTCACCATGGAAACTGTGGTGGGCTAGAGCGTACTGTCTTGCACACAGTTCTGTTTGTCAGTGTGATAGTGACATTGTAAGTTAAGCATTGTTATGTAACAGATACATTTACATTGTGACAAATGACACTTTTCCCCCTAGGGAGTTGACTACAGAGTGTAATTGGAGTCTGTTGAACTATATATATATATATATATATATATATATATATATATCTAAGTGTGTGTGTATGTATCATTGGAATGTTTAGTGCTTCCACATTGTGCATTCCCTTTGGTAGACTGACTGTTCTGCATGATATGTTAGAGAAATCATTCCAATATCTTACAGCTCAAATGGTTTAGTGGTAACTTGTTGTGGCTATGTTGTGCAGGGTACTGGTTTCAAGACTTGCAAGGGCTGGTTATTTTGTTGCAAGGCAGAACAGTTCAGCTGTGGAGGAAGGGATAATGGCAATAATTACAAGAGGCCCCTATTTTGGGCCCCTCCATCCCCATTTACAGTGCCTTTGGTCAGATGTTTTGCAGTGAGAGGTTCAGACTGGGTAACCAATGTCCAAATGCACTACAAACAAACACACACACACACACACACATATATATATATATATATATATATATATATATATATATATATGCATATATATCAATATATATATATATATATATATATATATATATATATATATATATATATATATATATATTTAGATATATAGATATGTATATATAGGTCTATATATATATATATATATATATATATATATATATATATATATATATATATAGATATGGGTCCCCTTCAAAACATCTAAAACCCATAACATCTAATTTCATAACATTGAGACCAGAACATCTAAAACCCATAACATTAAATTTCATAATAACAGTGCAAATCACATGAAAATAACATCCCCTCCACATATAATGACATATAATTAGACTAAACTACCAAACACACTTTTTACTACATTTCTGCAGGGGGGGTGGGCTTGATATAGTGGGATTAGGAAATTTACTTTTTCCCACTGTAGTGCGATTTTGGAGTTGGTATATTTAATTTACAAGGGGTGTGGGTGTGCAGGGGGGCTTGCCCCCCGCAGAAACATAGTAAAAAGTGTGTTTGGTAGTTTTTTTATCATTATATGTGGGGAGGATGTTATTTTCTTGTGATTTGGAGTGTTAGATGTTATGAAATTCGATCTTATGGGTTTTAAATGTTTTGGGTTTTAGATGTTCTGGTCTCAATGTTATGAAATTAGATGTTATGGGTTTTAGATGTTTCAAAGTAAACTCATGCATGTATATAAAATAGAAACAGCAACTGCTAGCATATACACACCAAAACGTCTCTAAAAATGAAGTCCTTGTAGTAAAAAAGAAGACGCTGATGGCTGTAATCTCCAAAAAGGCCTTTACTAGTGCAAAACACAAGCGCTTTCACAAACGAGCTTCTTCAGGTGTACATCAAGCACTACAAAAACACACCTTTTATACCGACACACATAATCACCTGATCAAGGTTCATAATTGCAAAAACTATAAAAACCAAAAAGTATATATAATAACTTCTCAAATACATACATATAATACATTCATACTAAAAAATATATAAATACATTTAATACATATAAAAAACATCATGTTAATATTCAAAAATTATCTTTTCAACGGCCTCCTTTTCAATCTGGGTCTTAAAGGGATACATTCATTAAGCCCATGCCCTTCAGTGCTCCTCAATTTTATAATCCATGTAGCTTCCAAGTTTTCAGTCCTATTACAGACATCACCTTGTCTAAGGCTCTCATGAAGTAAACCAATAACTCTGAAGCTAAAAACATGGGATGTATCTGTACTGGCTACATGCTTAGCAAGTGCATTTGTATTACTACCTTTCCTGATGTTATAAACATGTTCCCTGATGTGTTCTCTAAGATGTCTACCTGTCTTGCCAATATAAAACTTTGCACAGACCCTGCAGCTAGCTAGATAAACAACATGTCTGCTGTCACATGTCGCAGAAACATGAAAAGTGTAGTCCTTGCCCTGATCTGGATGATGAAATGACAGACCACTATCTATAAAACTGCACCAATTACATGATCTACATTGAATAGTGCCAGTGTATTCTCCATCTAACCTAACCTCCTTAGGATAACATAATCTCCTCTTAATTTATTTATCATTCCTATAACTGATTCTTGGTACAGTATCAACTATACCAGCTATGGTACTATCTGTCAATAGAACCTGCCAGTGTTTCCTAATGATATCAATATATCTATTCACATCAGCTGTATACTTCAGGGGCACTCTTAACCTAGTATGTGCAGATTTACTCTGTGGACGTTGTAATAGCTGTCTTTTCTAAGAAAAATAGGGTTTAGCCTCTGCACCTCGCTTACTAACAGCTAATGGTATATTTCTAGCTAGAGTTTTGTCATCATAGCCTCGCTTGCTCAAAAATCCAGTCACTCTATCCAACTCATTATTAAAATCTGGAGGCCCTCATAACTTGATTAACAATATTCTCAAAAATATGAGGTGGATGTGCACTACTCCGGTGAAGAAGGTGATTAACATGACAATCCTTCCTGTGTTGCTTAGTATACACTAACCCTCTCTCATCTCTCACAACTGCCACATCTAAGAAGTCTAATTCATTATATGACATCCTGTGTGTAAAGCGTAGGAATTCTGTAGACTCATTGACAAAACATAAAAATCTACATAGACTGTCTTCATCACCCTCCCACAAGACAAAGACGTCATCTACAAATCTGCGATAAAACCGAATGTGTTCCTTAAAGGGACCTTTAAAAACATGATCCACTTCCCAAACAACCATAACTGCATTGGCGTAGCTATTGGCACAAGACGTGCCCATAGCCACGCCATTGCATTGTCTGAACATCTGATGTCCAAATAAAAAAACATTATGTTCTAACACTAACCTCAAAAGGTCTGTCAATAGACATACTAATTCTTGACTATATAATGCATAACTATTCAAGAAATGCCAAACTGATCTAACCCCTGCCTCATTGGGTATTACCGTAAAAAGTGAAACTACATCAAGAGTAACAAACATAACTCGACAGTCATCATATGTAGATAAAAAATCATAAAGGTCACTGAGAAAATGTTCAGTGTCCTTAAGTATATGCTGTATATCATTCAAAATCGGTCTGAGATGTTTCTCTATAAATATAGAGATGGATTCAGTGCACCATCCTCGCCCTGAGACAATAGGTCTCATTGGCGGGTTCAAAATAGATTTGTGCACCTTAGGTAAACCCTGTAGAATGGGTATAAGGGGTTTAGTAGTTAAAAAATAGTCAAACAATTTTTTGTCAATTAACTGTTGCTCAAAAAGAGACCTAACACTATCAGCAACTATATCTATATGTCCATTGACCTGTGTAATACTTAATTCCTCATAAAATAAGTTGTCTGCCAAACTATCCAACATTTTCATCTCATACCAACCCTTATCAAGGACCACAATAAGACCTCCTTTATCGGCTGGTCTAAAAACAAGGCGCTCATCATTCTCCAACTCCTGCAGAGCTCTGGCTTCTTGCTTATTCAAATTCAAATAACCCCTCTTGTTAAAATAAGTATTTGCACTCATATTCGCATCATATATATCCCTAATACATAACTTCTCAAAAGCATTAATAATAGGATTCACATTCGGAATAAAAGAACTAGGTCTAACAAACATGTTAGAACTTTCAACAGACTCATTTCCTAAATACAATAATTTCAAAGTTAGATTTCTAGTGAAAGTCTTAATGTCCAAAATGTTCAAAGTAAACTCATGTATGTATATATATACATATATATATATATGTATATATATATATATATATATATATATATATATATATATATATATATATATATATATATATATATATATATATATATATATATATATATATATATATACACACACACACACACACACACACACACACACACACACACACACACACACACACACACACACACACACACAAAAATACATTTTCCCTACTGTTGAATGACTGTGCTGCATGATATGTTTGAGAAAACATCACACATATCTACAGCTCAGATGGTTTATGGTAACTTGCTGTGGCTATGGTGTGCAGCGTCCTGGGTTCGAGACTTGTAAGGGCTGATTATTTTGTTGCTGGGCAGACCAAGGGCTGTTGGATACAGAGTGATTAAGGCACTTTTAAGCAGTTGTAAGCGGGTTTGCATGGCGGTAATCAATGCAGTTAAATATGCTTACAGACAGTTAGCCTTAAAGTGCTTAATCTGTGTAGGCATTGCTTAGCTCTGTGCAAACAGGCTTAATCCCGCTTACTACTGCTTAAAAATCGTTACTCCTGCTTACCCCCATGCTAATTTCTTTAAAAGAAAATAAAAAAGTGGTGATAGGAAACTGATGAAAAAGGGGGCACGCAGAGGGAAAGACAATAGGGAAAGTAGCTAGGGATGTGCAGGACGGGTGTAGGGATGTTCCATTGCTGTCCATTTCTTCTACAGCAACAGCTGTGCATATATACTGAATTTGGAGGTATATTTGGACACTCAAACCCCCTAGAGAGGGATGAGGACAACAATAATGTGTTGTGAAGCCAATTACACCAGATTACATGTGTCCAGTGGACACGTGTGTGAAATGGAGAGCTAGGTATGTGGCGAAAGTTTTTTTGAGAACAGATTGACCTTTTTTTAAGGTGAGAGTGGAATGTTGGGGAAGGATAGTATGTATATTTGGGGAGGTAGGTTGGATATGAAGACAGACAAGACAGCATACAGGGGTGGTATATGACACATGTGGGGGGTAAATCCTTGGACAGGGAGGTGTGTTTGGAAATCAGAAGCCCATGAGCCCCCAAATGGAAACAGTGGGACTGAGGTTCCCACCCATGGGCAGTCACCACTGGACCTTCACAGCCCTGAAGGTGGCTGTGCTGGGGGCTGAGCAGGAGGGATAGGCTGACCCTCTAATTGCACCATGTGGCCCTCAAGTTGGCGTAGCAGATCTTCAAACTTTTTTCGGAGATCACTACGCACCAAACTCTGGACCTGGCTTCGGGTGACAGGATCCTGTTCATGCCCACTCCCGGAGGGGACAAGCCCCATTCTCTGAGGTGGTTCCACCCACAGGTGGTGCAGGACCAGCAAATGAGGAGGTCCTGGGTGGGTTTCCAGATGTGCTGGGCCCTGGTGCCACGACCAGATGAGGTGGGAGAGGTGGGTCTGCTGGGACCGGCCTTCCGAAATGTGCTATGGTGTTACAAGTTTAGAACATATGTGGGTTAGTAATAGTCAACAAAATCCGGGATTAGTTATAGCAGCATGCATAGATATTCCCATTAACCCAAAACAACAGATTTGAAACACTTGCATAGCAAACAGAAAACATGCATATATGAAACCACAGTGGCCATTACAACGACATGCAGGTTACATTGATAGCAACAGGCCGCCAATGATAGCATTTCAACATGGAAGATTAATAGAAACACATTTCAATATTTGTTGAACAATAGGACCTATGTCCCATCAGTAGGTTTGGTGTAAAACATACCCATTGATTTGTGTGTTTAGATTATTGTTGCAGATATGGTGGGGGGAGAGAGAGATGTCAACTAACAATTTGTATATGTTTGCAGTACTCACAACTTTAATCATTGCTCTAATCATTACTCTACAGGTATTATTACAATACCCTGTGGCCTTGGTTTGGGCAGTGGTATGTTTGTACACAGTGTATACTTCAACTGTCTTATAGCTAAATTCTACTTCTCTTACCTGGTAGACCTGTGGAGGGAATGTTTGTTAACACTACCTGACTGTTTCTAAACATATTCCCAGATTCCTAGTTATAATTCTGCACATACCTCTCAACCTCTTAATTCAAAACATCTGTACAGAGCATGACAAACTGGGGGTACAAATAGGGACATATTTTAAATATTGCTCTTATAAACTTTTAGAAATTTGCTAGAGTAACAGGATTTGTTTTAATATACATTTTCTAAAGGATCTGAAGTCTGAAACTCAAATGTATGTCATTATTTTGTGACTACAATCCTGAGATCATCCCAGTGATTGGCCAGGAAAATAGAGGAAAAGGCCAAAAACATTAGGCAAATATCTGGAATTCTGCACAAATCTGTACAGTTGAGAGGTATGATTGTGTATACAGCTTACTACTACTCCCAGGATTCAAACCATGGCTGCGTATGCTAAAATACAACAATTTGTGTTTCATCAGAGTGAGCTATTTAGAAAGTGCTGTCTGTTCATTCAGTGTTTTCTGTCTAAGTCTCTCTTGGTTGTATAATCTGACCTTGTAATTACAACATTCTTATAAAGACATTCCTAGACATATTTTTTATGTAGCACAGTGTGAGAAACAGTTGGCACAGTGGTACTATTCACATACCAGATCTTGGTGAATGCAACATGTGAGGCCATACAATACCAGAGTAAACACAACCAGTCCAGGATTTAGAACTTTATTGCCAGGCAGTTACACTTTTATTTAAATATGACCTATATGGGACTATTACTGTCATATTATCTGGTTTATTCAGTGGAAACCATACACATTTTTTTTAGTGCCAGGTGGCATTTTACTCATTTATATTTATTTGGTATGACTACTACAAGCAGGATTGCTACTCACCAGCCTCACAGCGCAGCCTTTGCAACCTGCTGGCATGGGCTTCCTGGTTCACAGCCTGCTCAGCTGCAGCTCTAATGAAAATAGAGAAACAGTTATGCATACCTATCCATCACATATACAGGCTGGACTTTGGTAAACAATTATTGCTATGAACACTTACACACTGCGGGGACATCTCCCCTGTCTCTTGCTTCTTGGATCCAATGTTCCAAGAGCTCCCTCATCCCCCATTTCAAGTCGGCATAGTGGTGCCGGACCTGCTCACCAGTCCGAAGGATACCAGTGGCACTGGTGAGATCATGGGTGAGACTTTCCCAGGCTTCTGCTTTATACTGGGAGCCCTGGTACTGGTACTGCAGCAGTCTCATGTCATGTTTTTTTACCAGAAGTCCTACCATGACCTTGTAATTCTGTATGCCCCAGCACTGTACTCGGAAGCGCATGCCCTCTCCAACACCTGCCATACTGCCTACAGTGAAGAGCTACAACCAGTTATGAGCTGTATTCCCACCTGTGTGGTTTAAATATGGATGATTTCCTGCCCTTTGCCATGATTGGACAGTTTTGAAAATGCGTAGCTAAGCTAAACTACGGGCAAACCTGCTTAGCTAAAGTTGACAGTGCTTAACAGGGCAGGTTCAGCATTGCTTATCAATGGGCAAATCCACTTAGCTGGGCAATCCATTGCTTAGTATTCATATGTACACAATGCTTACACCCAAGTCAGCATAGCTGTGCAATGCTTAGCATTGGTTATGTTTTATTATATTGGTCTACCACCTGCATAGGAGTGATTCATCATTCATTACATAATATAGATTTATTTACCTTCCCTGACATCCCCAAATGTGGTGTGATTAATTTATTCTTGTGTGACTATATTGTATGGGGCACTTGTGTTTATATGGGGGTTTCACTACTTTATTACACTGACACCTCACATCTGGACCTAATACACTACGCTGGTTAAGAAAAATCAATTACTTCTTACAAAAATATGCAAAAAATTTAAATTTTAATGTTTACACATACAAAATGGAAATGGCTTTCGTGAGGCTCGAACTGTGAATGACTACATGCAAGGCATACGCTCTAACTGCTATACTATTGCACTTACGTTTATGCTGGATTTCTATTGCTTTTTAACTTATCATGCCGTTTCAGCTGGGCTAAGCATAGCTCAGCAATAGGCACACCTGTGCAGCCATGCTTAAATTTTATTGCATGTATAAAAAAAATGTATTTGTTGTGTTTTTTTTTTATTTGTACCTTTCAGAATATCCATGCTGAACCTGTTATTCCATCAACTTTCTGCTTTGTGGGACAATTGTCCCTTATGGCTTTGTCCACATTCCTTACTATGACGGGTTGGGAGGTGTGCACTTTGTGCTTATGCTAAATCTGTTATTCTATCAACTTTTGGCTTGGTAAGGACGATTGTCCCTTATGGCTTTGTCCAGATTTCTTACACTGATGGGTTGGGGGTGTTACGAGCATTCTCACTCATTTTAATTGCCAAACAGCAATTCTGGAGTGCGGGGGGGGGGGGCATGTGTATTGTGACAGCTCTTCTCTCAGACACACCCCTGCATTCGTACATGGAACCATGTCCGTTTTACAGCATGGCTTCATACATATGCTTCCGTGATGAACAGGAATGGTCCCTACCATGCAGGAATAACTTATTCCTGCATGGCTGCTTGCTGAATCTGGGGGTTTATCTGTTATTATTTTATCTGCACAATAATATATCCTGTTTACTTATGTTATATTGCATGATTTTTTATGAACAGGCTTGATTACTGTGTTCATTTGTTTTATCAAACTTCTAACATTTTTGGTCTTATTGACTTTCTGTAGTCTATTTCTTTCATTGATTTTAGTATGTCTATCCATCTCTATTAAATCAAGCAATTCTTCCCTTAGATCATTTTCTTCTAAACTAAGGGCACATTCTTAGTTCTCTCTTTCTTGCGGGCATTCGATAGAAAGTTCTGGAAAATTTCCCTGTGCTATATTTTCTTCAACTTCACCCTGTTCCATTGTTCTTTCATATCGGAACTCACTGACCTATCACTCCACAACATAGACTGAGTCAGAGAGTTGCCACAGTTTCCTGTTCTTTCCCTTGTTATGCAACTCCAGCTGAACGTTTTTACTGATTTCCTACTGAAGACTCCAAAGTATCTTCATATGACAACTGATCAGATGCTTCCTGTTCCATTGGTTTCTCCTTAATTTGGGGATTCATTATTTTAGCATGCTGTGATGTTATCAGTTAGATTTTCTAAATCCTTCACTTTGCAGGTAATCTGTAACTTCAGTTTCTATTTCTTTAACTTCTCCATTACTATCTACTTCCCCTCTTTGTTTTCTTATTTTTGTATTGTAAAATGTTCCATACCTGGATGCCTTTGCCTGTATTTCTCTTCAAATATCATTGTTGCTGCTTTTTTTTGTATGGATCAGTATTGCTTTATCCTTTGCATAACTATTGTAACATATTACATCTCTTTTTCTTTCCCATCTCCACATTTCTTCTTCAAATATCTTCCGCTCCTCATGATTCTCCTTATTTGGGGTACTCATTGTTCCATCACTCTGTGCCATAACCTGTGTTAGACTTTCTATACTAAATCCTTCACTTCACAGGAATTCCATAACTTCAGCTTCTATTTTTTTAACTTCTATTTTACTAATCTTTTGTCCTACATTCCTCCCTTGTGATATTATTTTTTGTATTGTGAAAATTTCCATATCTGGCTGCCTTTGCCTGTAGTTCTCTTCAAATATCTTTGGAGCTACTTTTTTTGTATTAATTCATTTTGCTTTCTCCTTTGCATAAATATTGCACCATATCATTTTCTCTTTCTTTCTCATGTCCATATTTCTTTTTTATACCTTTCAAAAATCTCTAAATTCTGTTCTTTATATTTTTGCACTTCCTAAGTTTCTTCTTTTTCCAAACAGCCCAAGGTTTTTTGGTCAATATAATGTTTTTCATGAATATGTTATATTAATGAACACAAATTTGCATTTGAAACTTTTGGCAGTTTTTCTTGTCCAATTATTTTTTTCCTCTAATTTCTCTTGTAATTTTTTGTTGTATCTTCTGCTTAGAAATTATGTTTTTTTGCATAATAGTAACAATATATAATTTCTTTGTTAGTCTCAATAATCCACTCTGTCATCTTTATGGCTCTTTTCTGGCCTGTCAGTGTTTTTTTTTTGTGGATTACTACTTTCTTCTACAACAAGAGTGCAGTCCTTCCCCTGAGCCTGGCCTAACTCCATTATAGAAAAGTTTTCTTGTCTCGAGGATTCTATACTGCAGTTTTCCAGTCCTGGCACCGCTGTGCCTACCAGGATTGTATTTTTATCCCGGGACTTGTGTACCAAGCTATTTTTTTTTTATTTTTTAACCTATTGCTGTCCATTATATGTGCTATATAAAATACAATCCATATATCAGTGTCATCTTGGTGAGGTTTTGTAAAAACAGGGTCCACCTTGTGAAAATACTCATGAAGACGTGAGGATGAATTCAGTTCCAACAATACTACTTTCCTTTGTTTGCTGATTTATTATCTCTCCATTCAGACCTATATCATTTGGTGTTAATGTGGTAGTATAGGTTTAGGTCCATGGAATGGATGTTTGCTTTATCACTGGTCAATTTAATTGGATAAGTTCAAAGAGTTTGCGGTTATTCATAGCACAGAAGACTAAGCAGAGATCAGCACTCAGGAGTATATACAACATTGAGAAGAGGGACAAGATTTGTAATCTACCAAAGTAGTTAAAGGTACTGAGACCTGATATTGTTTTGGTGATGAAACATTGAGATCTGTTAACTGTCATAAGTTTTCCTGTTAGAAAAGCATATACCAAAGAGGAAGTGGTACAGGACAGCGCTCGATGGGACACCACCAATGATGCTTTTCTGCCTAGAGATAGCACCCCCTGACCTTAATGGTATGGGCTCCGTCAGATAGCCTATTGCCTACCCAGTGAATAATGTATGGATTAATGTTATATTGGAAGAGTTTGTTAATAATCCCAGCATGGGGTATAACATCAAAGGTCTTGGCAAAGTCCAGGTAGGCAGTGTGGACTGTATGCCCATTACCATAGCCTAAGTAACCCTTTCAAAAAAATCATCTGGGCTTAGTAGGCATAATCTGCCTTTTACAAAGCCAGACTGGTGTGGATCTAGGGTTATAAGTAAGTGTCAGTGTCACAACAGGTAGCATAATCACCTTTGGTTCTAGAAGACCATAAGGCTGTGGTTGCTTTTCCCACTCCAGGTGACCGGATTGCTGACAGTGCAGTGGAGTATAAGGGAGGCTCTACACTCCTGAGTACTCTGTTCTTTGGATAAGATGTTAAACCAAGGTCCTATCTGCTCATTTGGATGCAAAACCTCCTGTGGTAGAGTAGGGGAAATTCCTCCTGCCCTGACCAAATTTACCCTAGTAGTAAAAACACCTCCTCAGTTCTCCCTTGAAAAGAGGCCACAAGCCAGAATCCTGTTCTGATGAAGTTTGTGTATTAAACAAATGAAAGCACTTAATTTAACCTGCTTGGAGTGGCTATTTTGATTTTTTTTGGCAGTTTTTTATTTTATTTTATTCAAAGTACAATAAATAATAAATAAAAGGTTGCCTATAACTAGCCTTGAAAAGAAGACTGCTGAGATTAACAGGCCTGCAATTCCTAGGTTTAGTAGAGTGGCCACCTTCTTGCAAGGGCACCACACCAGCTGCTCTCCACATATAAGGCATGTAACCAGTGGAGAGACTCAGGCTGAAGAACTGATGGAGGGACTTTGATAGCTGGGACTTAACAATGCTTAGCAGACTTCAGCAATAGTGTCAAGAACCATGGAACTGGTAGCTTTAATTTTGGAAAGAGTCAAATGGACTTGGTCCAAAAGTATTTCAGGAGAGGAGGTGTAAGGGATGATGGGGGACAGATGGGAGGGTAAATGGGGTGAAGTTGGAAGAGGATTTGCCCACAAGAATATTAGCAATGTCCTTGGTGTCAGAGAAAGAGGTACCATTAGAAATAAATTTACTACAGAACTGTTGGTAACTTCTGAGCCTGCTAATGTAGTCAGAGAAGGCATTATGGCTGTCTTGAAATAGGTGTAATCTTAAGTTCATAGTTGGCGTTGCTTTTCCTAATGGTAAGTATGAAACACTTACTTATTAAATCACTCTCATAATGATGAAATGGACATCTGTTAGAGATAGCCAAGAGCTTTTTCTTTGCCTTATACATTTTATTGATATGGTAATGCCATCACATGGGTTTAAACTTGCCTTTATGTTTGCATAGACTGGGATAGATGCCTTTGTACAGCTAGCCAAGAGGGAGGAAATTCAGAGGAGTAGGTAGCAACCATAGGTACAAGGTTTGCTGGACAGCTATACCATTTATGATTGTCAGTGAGTCAATAAATAGTAAGTAACTGCTTTTGTAGTAATCCCTGAATGTAGAAAAGTTATTAAGGGTTGCAAAGCAGGTCTTCTGGGAGAAGGTCATATGAAAATTATCAGATTTGACTGAGGGTGGGGTAACAAGTGGAATGGTACAATTGGGGAAACATTAAGACCTCTGGCAGGCAAGGGGACAGATTGGCCAAGTATGCTGGCATTTGCAAAGTCAAGAAATTATTGTACATGTTTATTTTGGTAGTATATGCTTAACACTTTATGTCTAGGTAGTTGAAGTCATCTATAAGAAAGGAATTTGGTTTAACAGTTCATTTTTCGAACTGGTTAAAGTATTCTTCAAGCTTCAAATAGGTCATGGGTGGGGTTCTATAATTGCCTACAGTTTGATAATTAATTTTATTGAGTGTAATTAGGACTTCAGCCACTGCCAGATCTGTATCATGTGGAATCTGGTGATTGACAAGGGGTTATAATGAAAATAGATACTTCTCCACAGCTAGCAGTAGATCTGAACACGACAGGCATCCTACCCTGTAACAGAGGGAGTACTGTCAGTACAATGGAACTAGATTTCTGTCATTGCACAATGTATTTGAAGGTTCAGAAGGTCTCAGGTTCAAGAGATTTTACTGTTTAGGAATTTGGCATTCAGCATTGCTACACTGACCAGACTGGAATTTGCTATGCTGGGATGTTTGCCAGGCAAACTCTGCATAAAAATGTCACTTTGAGAGCAACAAATGTTTTAGCCATTATGCAAAAGCTCGGGGGTAGGGGTGAAAACTACAGGGTATCCCCTCATCAAATAGGCTGGGGGGGTCTGTTGGCCATGTAATTCTCTGCAGACACACACTGGATACTGCTAGAATGATACCAATTTACTAACCAATTACTGAAGTCAATTATTTTATACTTGAAATGAGGCATCATCCTTATTTAATGCAAATCACTGTGCAGTGTCAGGACATTATATTCTTTGAAGACATGAGCAGAGAGCTTGGCATTGACTATCTGCATCTCCCCTAACATGGAATGATTAAGACTATTATTTAACAAATTTGCAACTGAAAGGTCAAAACTGTATTTGAGGTGGTGCAAGGACCTAAGGGCCCAGGAACTTCCCTTATTTTAGCACCAAAACAAAAGGATAAAAAGGTCATAAACCAAATGGTACAAACTACAAGAAAGACCCAGTCAATTTAGAGTCCTCACTCTGTAATACAATAAACTTCCTGTAGTGGAGGCCATTTGGATATATGCAAATAACTCCTTAAGGACATGCAGTGTTTCAGCTACTCAGATTCTGAATGCCCAAGATTTTTTTAATTTTTATTCTTTACTAGTGCATTCAGGCTAATAAAGCCAAACCTCACTAGATGTAGACATGCCATATTTCATCCTTTTTTCTGATCTTGCCAGCATAAGTGGATTGTTTGGCCATACTTTGGAAACACAGAGCTTAAAACCAAGTTTGATGCCCTTAAACATTAGGATGCCATCAAAATATCCCAAATAACATCCAAACCAAAGGGTAAAAAGGTCAAACAGACAAACCATTCAGTCCTGACACAAGAAAGGCAGTTAACTGTCATCTTATCCCTTCCAACCTGATGAGCGCTGTCTGAATGCCTTACAGTAAAGTTATCAATGGCTAAATATTTCTGGGATGTGATGCAGGCTTATGAGACCTTACGTGTACAGGGTTGCATTACAGGTCATTACATTAACAGTAGGTATGGGTGAGGGTGAGGGTGTAGGTGTGGTGTTAGAATTTTGGCTCTGAGGCTGAGATATGTTAAATGGATGTCTAGGAAGCCTAATAGACTTAGGCAAGGATTTACACACTACCTCAGCATATGTATAAGTGATGTTGTACAACTGCGATAATGTAGTGCTGTTGTGGTGCTGTTTACTGACCATGAAAAAGGCTAGCCTCCAGTTTTGATAACTAAATGCATCTTTTATAGGTGGAATCAGGATGTGTTAACAGAAGTGAGTTGCCAGTACCCATGACGCAGTTGCTACAGTGTCTCAAATGCTAATAGGTTTGTTAAGAATGAGGCTAAAACATGCACAGTGCATTTCATAGACAGAATCATGCAGCTATCAGTACTCACTCAATGCACTGCAGAGGGACATACGGCCATCTCATAGCACTTCATGGTACACAATATTGACTGCATCAATCAGGACTTAGTGGTCATAGGAGCTACAAACAGGACAGACATCATGGCATCCAGTGAGCCCTGCAGTCAAATAAAGTGGATGTCATCTGCAGCAACACATATAAAGACACACAACATGACAGGCTGTGTACCCTATGCAGATGCAGCACAGTCTGCACTTGAACAAGGAGTGCTGTTGGTGTAGGATGCACTGGCACCCCACAGATGCCTAATGACATGAGATTACAATTTGTAGCAAGAATATGCAGAATGATAGCCTGTGCACCCAGAAGTGTACCAGGCTGAATGTTTGTGTGTGGGTGGTGCAAATGTTTTAGAATGTATGCTGGATAGACTAACAGCATATGAATCTGTTATCCTATACACTGACATACAGACATACATGGGTGTGCTTGCACACAAAAACACATACACACACAGGCACACATAAACTCATTCATATGTGTGTGCCTGTATAGCAGTGCTGCCCCATACAGTTCCAGTGAGTGAGGTGTTGAACAATGTTTTATTTATTTATTTATTTGCTTACTTGCTTACTTGAATTTTTACTGAGGTAGAGCACTGACCAGTTCTGACCAATTTCAGTCTCAGCCCAGGGTTAAAAACTGACCAGACATACAAAATAGACAAGAGCCCAATAACCCATATTTGACAGTAACAGTACAGTGGTAGAGCAGTGCCTTGGATACACAGTAAATCCAATGCAATAATTTACAATATGTGCAAAAGTGTCAAAACATTTGAGAGGTTACAGCAATATAAATTAAAGATGTGAAGAGGAGAAAAGGATCTTAGTGGGTGAGTTAGAGTGGAGAAGATGTGACCTGAGGGGTAACAGGTACATTTTGCTCATTTAACTAAACACAACTTTAGTAGAGAACAGAGCTTGAAATAACAGGATAAATCTTTAATTGCAGGTGGGAGAGACTCCCATAGTGTGGGCCCAAGAATCAAGAATGCACAGAGATATTTAGCGTGGATTGTGGGATTTGTGTTTTAGGGCCTGAGTGGTGCAAGTTTCTTTTTAAGTTGTATGTGGGGGGGTTGCCTTATTAGTTTTGAGGTTAAAGGAGGAACAGAATCTTTATGTACGTTTGAACAGTTGAGATCCTAGGAGCAGGTTTGATCTTTGATTAACTGGGAGCCAGTTTGCCGTTTTATTATACAGTGGTGATCATTTTTGGGGGACTGTGTAACAAATTAATATTGATGGAGTTTTTAGTAGAGGCTGAGGATACAAGAGGGTGGCTGAATTCCTATTGAAGGTGTAGGATTCCTTTCCCTTTTGCAGACCTGCAGCACATCTGAGGAGGTCACTAATGTGTCTGCGAAAATCATCTGCAGACCAACTGAAGTAAGTAATTTTAGAAGTGTGAGTCAGGTTATGCCCTGTGAGTTTACTGACGTCTATCCAAAATTTGGAGTGTTTACAGAGTCCTGGTGATGATCAATAAGCAGAAGTGGACTACATTGTTCAAAGAAGGTCCTGCCTGTGCACATTTTGTTAGCTACTCCTGCATACTATTCACCCTTTGCATTCTGAGCACACCAAGCTTTGGATAAGATATTAAACCAAGGTCCCATCTGCCTGAGTTGGTTGTAACTCAGGTGAATGCAGGCACTCAATGAAAAGAAGTAGGGGAATTTCCCCTGGAACCCTATTCAAATTTTCCTAGTCAGCATGAATACTAGCTTGGGTCTGCCCTGAAAACAGGATACAGGCCTGTGAAAGCAACCTGGTCAACAAAGAATGAATGAATGGATAGATAGACAGATGGATAGATGGATAGACAGAAAGATAGGAAAAAAGAAAAATGAGTCTATCCATAAAAGTCTTGATTGTTACCAGTAAAAAGTTTCTGGGAGGTTTGGCAACCCTGATGCAATACACTTCAGCCCAGGTAACACATCATAGATTTACAGATTGTTACCAGGCTAATGACCCAGGGGTTCTAAGCCTAGCCAAGTTTTCCCGAAGAATAATGATGTTCTGTATCCAGACATGATATTGAGGGCCAGGAATTTATAAGCTACCTCTGTCCAAAAAGGACATGGGTGCCTGGCCTGGTGTAAATTTCCTATTCCTCATCCACTGGACTAGGTTTTGCTTTAACTCCGTAATAGACAAACTCAGCCTCACATGGATGGGAAGCCTGTTCCATGCCAGGGGCAGTCTCAAGGACACATATTTGTCTAAACAGCAGGTTTTGTTTAAGTCACAGACAAAATTCAGGTCCCTAGACCTTGTATTTCTGGTACTGTTTGACTTATGAATATGCAGGAGATTCATAAGTGTGGGGGTTTGTGGATGCATTGTAAGCCAGGCATAGATCACCCCCTCAGCAATCTATAGGAGACTGAGTAGAGGAAAAGGGTTTTAAGGCACTCTGCCTAAGGCAGGTTTGTTATACCTTGTATCCTTTTTGTATGGAACCTCTGAGGTCATTCTAGTTGCTGCACATGCCTGGTCAAGTACATACCGAAGGCTGCCTTGTACTCTATGATTGGTCTGATAAGGGCAGAGTACAGTGGGGTAATGACCTCTTTGGACCTAGATGCCATGCCCTTACTTATAAGTTGTGCAATATAAAAGGATTTCCTCACCACTGTGGGCACTTGGTGGTCAAAGGTAAGGCTTCTGTCTACATATGTACCCAGATCCCTGACCACTGGGTCGACTCTTAAGGGTATATTATCAACATGGCAATTAGCTGGGATGGTTGACTTCTCAAAAAGTACAATTATGTATTTCTTAGCATTCAGTTTAAGGCCATGGCTTTGGCACCATTTGTTAGTCAGAGATAGGCCTTCTTGAAGAATGCTAGTGTCTGCATGGGAGTCGATGATAACCCCTAGCTTGTGATCCTCTGCAAACATAGTCAGTCATAAACCTTCAGCATTTGCTTCCATTTTGAGGTAGATGCTAAAAAAGGGAGGAACCAGTACTGAGCCCTGGGGGACTCTGCTAGTGACTGGCCTCTTGGTGGAGATGGTCTCTCTTATTTTGACCTCCTGGGTCCTATCAGTGAGCCAGTTGGCTATCCAGTGGGTGTTAAAAGGGTTTATACCTAAATTAGTGAGTTTGTCTATAATGCCTGAATGGGGTATTGTATCAAAGCCTTGGCAAGGTCGAGGTAAGCTGTGTATAGTCATTCCTTCATCCAATGCTTTAGTGACCGTCTCAAAAAAGTCCACCAGATTTAATGGGCATGACCTTCCTTTTAACAAACCTGAACTTTTGTGGGTCTAGCATTTGCAGGTTACCTACATCCTCATTTCTGATTTCTATGATGATTCTTTCCATGGCCTTACGTATGAGGCTGGTCAGACTTATGGGCCTGTAGTTACCTGGATTAGTGGCTGGACCTCCATTGTGCAAGGGAATGACTGTAGCCATCTTCCATTCCTTGGGCACAAAAACTGACTGTAGGCTCCAGCTGAAAAGTGATTCAAGTGGATCACAGAGATCAAGTTTCATGCTATTTATTAAGATCTCAGGATGTTATCAGGGCTCATTGATAGTGTTTTTGGCTTTGGAAAGTGCATTGATTACCTGTTCCCTAGTAATGGTTGGGGGCATTGTGGTATGCAATATTTCCTTTGGACTATTGTGGGACTAATTTGAGCTGAACCTGTCAGCAAAAAGGTTGGCAATGGCCTCCGGTTCAGTGTGGGCAATGATATTTGCCCATTGTTGCATATTTGCCATGAGGTTATGGACATAGTTGTAGAAAGCTTTGTGGTTGTCCTTTGCCCAAGAAGCTCTTTTTCTTCCAATTTAGCCTCTGAAGTATTCATTAAACCTCTTAACTGTTTGTTTAGATTGGTCAGAGGAGTTTTAGCATGCATGGCTTTGTTCCTCCTACGCTTGGCCAAGATTTTTGTTCTTTTGTTGTATAACCGATTGATACTGTGATTCCACCAAGGTGGTTTGCTTTTGAGTTTGTCTTATTCTTAATATGAGTGGGCACAGCTTGTTCTATACAGCTATCAATATGTCTGTATAGAAACTTTGTAAATAACTCAGTGTATACTAAGTTTTTTACTGGATATGGGGTTGCTTGGAATTTTGCCAAGGTGTTGCTTAGTAGAGAGAGAGGCTAGACTTGGAATAGTTCCTAAAGGTTTTTGGTTTCACTGGATCCCTGGATTTAATTTTTATTTCAAGCAAGGAACATTGGCCTCCCATGTTTGTGAGTACAAGGTCAAGGATGTTTGTACCCCTGGTAGGAGAATGGACCAAATTGTTCCAGGATGTTGGTATTAACAAAGTTTAAGAATCACTGGGCTTGTACAATACAAGTGGTGTAGAATTCCCAATCTATAGAGGGATAGTTGTGACCCCCATGAATATCATATTGGGTTGAACAGTAAAGGACTCTAGTACATTTAGATAGGTAGTATGGGTTTTGTGGGACATAGAGGAGTCCTATAGGTTGCAAGGATATGGTACAAGACCCTGTTTATAATGAGCTGCTCATGTATGAGTTCCTGTGGGTCATACCCTTTAACTAGTCTGGATGTGAGGCTGGTTTTAATACAAAATGTGACTCCTCCACCTTTAGTTCCTGCCTGTGCAGTAGCTAGTGTAAAGGTATGAAAGACATTATAACCTTGCATTGCTGGGGTACTCTCCATGACTTTAAACCATGTCTGAATTACTACACAAATGTCTACACTGTCCAGGGAGAGGAAGGCTTGCAGGGAGTGGAGTTTCTAGTTAAGAATTCTAGCATTGAGTAGTACCACATTCAGATATTTCTTCATAGGTTCATTTAAGCTGGGAGATTTATCAGTTTGGCATTGGCTAAAAAAGGCACTATGGGGGTGGAAAAGGTCTTTGTCAGTATCCGAAAGTCTACAGGTGATAAGTGCAGGCCATCCCTGGCAAAGCAGAATGGACTGTGAAAAATGTTCTCCCAGCCTTTCATATTGTACCCCCTTGGACTTACACCAAAAGCTAAACCAATTGTTAAACTCAATCATTTTCCATTGGTAATGTAGCATCATCCTTGGAAAAGGTAATATGCTGCTCAGTGCTAGGCTCATACCTGCCTGAGACACATAATCAACGAGCATGATCATATCTTGCTTCATATAGTCAAGGAAGGTACATCTCAGGCCATTAACACCCACATGGACTATGACAGATTTATAGTGGTACCTATGGTTCAATAACCTGAGTACCTGTGTGACTTGACAGATCTTAGCCCTGGAAGGGCAGCTAACTGTGACTCTCTCTTTACTCATTTTGGGGACATCGATGTGACTCACTATAGAATTATCCATGACCAGAAAATTTAGCTGTGCCCTGGTTTGCCTTAAGGACATAGCAGTAGAGCCATTGGAATACAGTGTTACTATGTCTAGCTGTGGGTGGTGTTTTAACAGAATGTTTACATAATGGGTGAGAACTCATTTTTTGATGTGTTGTGCAGGAGGTCTTAGTGTTTTAGGAAGGTTACCTGTAAGTGCCTCAGCATAAGTAGTTTTACATGTAGAGTCTTTACACTGTGTAGTAGGCATGGTGCAAGTATCCCTGACAACCTATACAGGATTAGTTTTGGTCATACAAGAGAGTTTTGCCTCCAGCGTTAAAGTGTATTTATACTTCCCACATACTTTATGTGTGTGTACTTATCTATGGTGGTCCATGGAGAAATAAAAATGGATGCTGCACGATAGCAATTCAGGCCATACTTGTAAATGTAACTGCTGGTAAACTGCACTCTGTAGTACACATATTGTAGAGTCCCAGCATGCACTTTCATGTGCCTTGCAGACTTACTATTAAATTACTGGCGCATATTTCTGTGAGTACTGTCTGAATTGCAATGAAAGTGTATTCTTTTCTCAGCTGTGCTTTCCTGCAAGGTGAACTCTACCTGTAGACAGGGTGACTTGTCTATTTTTAGGTAAGTAAATATAGTAGAAACATTTTGACTTCATGCTGCATATATAACAAAACATTTTATTATGCAGAATGTAAACCTGTCACCTGCTGCATCTGGGGTAGGCATGGGGTGTCTGTGATTGGGAAAAGTTCCTATTCTGCACATTCCTACAGACTCTGGAAAGTTCACTGGATGCTGTATCAGAATTGCATAGCCGGAATCTGGCATCTTAACACTACTCACGAGTCTTAGCCTATAGTGCTAATTGAGCTGGAGCTGTAAGAGGCTTTAATACAGAGCAACTTCATTTTTATGTTTCTCTTTTTTTTTTTTCACAAAATGGTGTAACAGTTTTAGTCTCCCCTGAGTTAATATACATACAACTAAAATATAAGAGCAGGTCCATTTGAACAGAGTGACTCTCCCTTGCCAGCTCTCTCAGCATTGTGGTTGCTAATTCTGAGGGAGCAGGGGTTATGTTAAACAAATGTGTGCATGATTAGATGGGAGTATCAATGTATGTACATGCGTATATGGCAATAATACTGCTCATCAGGTCCCATTTGTTGATATTCCATAATACAAGATATAATAAGAGAATGGGCTTGAAAGAGAAACTATTTTATATGGGGGGGGGTCAAGCTACCACATTCGTACATGCATTATACAAAGTCCTACACCCTTTATTTATTAGAACCAGTCTGAATCTACACTGGCAGTATTATTCAAAAACAGACCTGTTCAAAGTGTTTGTATGACTACCAGCTGTGCATCCACAATCTCTCTAAACATTACAGAACATATATCTAGTGTGCAAACAGAAAGTGATCTGTTTCAGCTGAACTGCAGGGCATGTTGTACATTATTCATCTGTTATGGGTAAGTGGAGAAAAACAGCTTGCTACTGCATCAGACATATTATGAATCTTCTATAGCAAGGATCCTGATAGTGAGCACATACAGTTCTATAAATATGCTTACCTTAACAGAGGAAGCTTGCATAATTTAATCACTAATGCAGG
Source organism: Protopterus annectens (assembly GCF_019279795.1). Taxonomy (NCBI): domain Eukaryota; kingdom Metazoa; phylum Chordata; order Ceratodontiformes; family Protopteridae; genus Protopterus; species Protopterus annectens. The sequence goes on from NC_056726.1 coordinate 1,359,861,474, forward strand.
ACAGACGTCCTGTCCATCTTGGTACTTTAATATCGTATGACCCCTGTATGGGTGGAGTTAGCATAATGGGTAAAGTCTTTACCTCACAGATCCCAGGTACAAGGTTTGATTCTGACTTCTGATTATTAGCTAGGCTTGTTAAAGTTTGCAAACTGAAAGCATGTTTATCTATGTATGTCATCACAGTCTTAGTAGCAGATATGTGTATGACTGCGTTATAGCATATCTACCCAAGGGCGGCCACGGTGGTGCAGCGGTTAGCATTGTCACCTCACAGCAAGAGGTTCTCTGGTTTGATCCTTGGCTGGGGTGCCTACTGTGTGGAGTCTGCATGTCCTCCCTGTGGTCGCGTGGGTTTCCTCCGGGTGCTCCGGTTTCCTCCCACATCCCAAAGACATGCTGTAGGTGGATTGGACACTCTAACTTTGGCCCTAGGTGTGAGTGTGTGCATGTGTGTGCCTTCTGTGGAAGGTTGGGTGCTGGGCTGGCAACTTGACACTGTAAAACTCCACTGCCAATCATGAGCAGACAGGTGATCCGCTATGGCGACTCCTAACAGGGAAAAGCCGAAAGAAGAAGAAGATAGCATATCTACCCAAGTGTTATACTGTATATGATTATGTTATAGCAGGTTTGTCTGTGTGCTATACTGTGTATCTCTTTTCTTCACATGTCTATTTTCTTTTTTACTAATTTGCAGGGATGCTTTATATTGTTTTGGTAAAGCTGATGTACTTATACCTCATCTTAGTGTGCTCTATGTTATTTTGGTTTAGGTTTTTAAGACTCGTTTAGGCTTTGCTAAGAGTACTTCCTGACTACTGAAAAAGAACAGAGTAGAACACATATTTGCTTTCTGTTTGTAGTTATGTGTTCACAAGTGTCTGTGGCATGAGATCACTTGAGGATGTCTGACTGATAAAAATAGATTAGGTCAGATAACTGACATCCACCTCCTCTTTTATCTCAGTCAGGATATAAATGAACCTTAAGCAGAAATGATAACATTACTTAAGCATCTACTAGAATGGAGAATGTAGAGGGACAACTGTACATTCCAAGTGTGCTGATGCACTACAGTCATTTAAATCTGATTTTTTTGGCAAGGTAAGTGCCCACAGTCAACAAGAAAGTTAACTTCCACTTCTTAAACAAGGGGAATTAGGGAGTGTCTTAATTTTATCTTTACCAGCCAGCCTTTTTGGGTGAACAATTCAGGTTTAAACTGACACTCATTCAACCATGAGTCCTCTTGGAAGGAACAGATGCAATTCTAGGTCCAGGAATACAGAAGGAATGAAGAAAGAAAGAAAAATAAAAAGAAAGAAAGAAAAATAAATACATACATACATAAAAGAAACATCATTAGATTTTGTAGGTTGATAGACCTGTATAATAATGATGAGATCCTTTAAGTTTGCAATAATATAATGATTTGGTGAGTTTGTGTATCAGCTGTTATGGACAGGGAAATCATATGATGGGATGGTGATCTATATATGCAGTGATAAGGAACAAGTGACACCATTGCCAACATCATTGTGACGTATAGTTGCACATCAAGGAAACTGTGGTAGTACATGCTGAGTTGACAGGCAATGTATGCATGCCTGACTATTACTTGTCATTGCTGGAGATGTAGGAAAGGTACTGGAAGAGTAAGAAAAGGATTACTAGTTCCATCTGCTGATGGTGAGCCAGTGGCTCCTACTTGGTGTAGGATTTGTATAATTAGGACTATGATGACCAACAAGAGTTGGCTTTTGCCTCAGTAACAAAATCAGTCTGACATACGCAAGGAAAAATGCAGAGAGAGGTGTCTCCTAGCTCCTATATATTAGTTTCTCTACTGACCAGATTAGGAATGAATCCTGCAGTTTTGTTTATTTTAAGGTCAACAAAAGTTAATGGCTCCTAGTGCTAATATCATGACAGGCTGCTCAGGAGTTCTGCCTTTTGGATTTGTGCAACTTTTAATTATTTACCAATTTCGAAATGGGCCAGTACTCTACACTGGTTAGCAGATGCACAGTTGTAAACAAAAATGTTATGGGTTCTGGGTGCTGTGAAGTTTGGTTCATAAGATAATGGAGGGACTTCAGGGTAAAGTCAGACAGATGGACTTTCAAACTATGCTTTTGGACAAACTTAAAGTTGTTTTTTTGGGGCAAGGACTTTGTTTCATGCAAATACTAAATATGTGCAAGAACATAAAATATTCCATATAGAAGTTCAGAAAGGTTTACTGGGATACTGGGAATAGTTAAGGTTGCTTCTCTATAAACTTAGGCTCAGAAAATCATACTCTGTGTGACATCCCTTCTCTCGGCCAATAATAAAGGTGCCTCAGTCCTCACCACTGACACAGGTGAGGGGCATTGACTTGGAACAAAGATAGATACACACAGTATTTCCAGATGGAGCTCTCTGCACCAAGCACAATTCCCCTTAAGAGCACACAGGGAGCACACTCCAGTTCTGGGGCTGGGTTTCCCTCTGTCTCTCCAGGCCCAAATAAGACTCCTCCACTGACACAGCTATAGAGTTAAGCCCTTAGTCAGGGTTCCAAGCCAAGCCCTACACCACCCTCTCTGTGAAATCAGTGCCCTTAGTGTCCCTGTTCAAATTAGCTGACACACACACTCTTGTTGAGCTTTGGTTTTCACAAACACACACACACACACACACACACACACACACACACACACACACACACACACACACACACACACACACACACACACACACACACACACACCCCTGGGAAAGGCTGGCAAAGCTTTACTAGCTCTACCACCTTTGCCCAGGCTATAAGGTAGATATACTGCCACCAGAACACCTGCAAATCCATCTACTCTAAGGGTCTTGCCAGGGTACCCAATTATACTGAGTGAAATTAACACTAATACCTGTGGTAATGTTGCTCAAACAGCAAAGCTTTCAGGAGTGGCCACAGTGTCACCAAATAAATATGCTCTCAAAGGTTAAAATATTCTGTAAAAGAGCAGCCACAATGAAAATGTTAAATATATTTAATAATAAATAGTAAATAATAAAAGAACATGAGAATACTGAATATCTATTTACAATAAACACCAGAGTTTCAATCACAGGAAATATTAAAGATAACACAGATGAAAAAATTCACAAAAATATAGAAGAACAATACTTAACTAATCTCACTATATTTTTCTGACTGATCTAAAGAATTAGTGTTCCCTAGTTCACTTACTAGAGCAAGGCAAGATTACATGAGTGAGTGGTTCTTCTTTGTCAGGTTTTACAAACAGACTGCTGAGAGCTGAGTGACATCTCCCACTAATATACAAATATAATTTCAGTGCTGGCTATAGAATGACATCAGATCTGGTCACTTGACTCTGGTTCCCACACTACCCCCTTTACTAATAACTTGAGCCAGGATCTTGCACATAGGTTCAGAAGGCATGTCCAACCCCCATGCAAGTATGATATGGTGCAAGGTCCAAAAAATATAGAACCATCAAAAAACGACCAGCACACAAGCAAGCTCCACTGCTATAAAAAAATATTTACTTCGTGAATGTAAATTCAATGCAAAATTCCACATCAACATAGTAAAAAACAATTCCAAGACCACAGAGGTGAAAAAAGCATACTACTTTCAGTCCTTGGCCTTCATCAGTGCATAAAACTAAATGCTGAAAATTCTAAACATTTTATAGGATAAACTAAGCACATCCTAATTAAATTAGCTCTTAAAATTGTTCATTAATTCCAGGGTGAAATAAAGCACCAAGCTTAATAATCCACATATTTTGTTTGTGTCTTTCGGCTTTTCCCGGTTAGGGGTCACCACAGCGGAACTCCGGTCCGCTAATGATTGGCAGTAGAGTTTTACGTGCTGGCTTGCTGGGCCTAACTCACAACCTTCAATGAAGGAACGTCCATTCACGCATGTCGCCACACAGAAGACGCTCTAACTGAGAATCGAATGAGCAACGTCTAACTGTGAGGCAACAATCCACATATGTTCTTTATTATTTAGTAAAGAATGTAAACCTTCTTTATATTTAGCCATCCCCCCAACCTATCTATAATGGTAAAAGAAAATTTGGCAGTATTATGTTTAAGACAGTGTTTATATAGAGCACTAGTCATTTTACCACATCTAATATCACTTAAATGTTCTGATATTTACAACTTAAAGGGTTGTGAAGTTTGCCCAACATAGAAGGCAGAGCAGGTACATCTGGCCAAATAAATAACCCAATCCGTGTTACAATTACCATAGACTAGAATGTCAAAACCTTTGGGGCAATTGGCTGAAGTAAAACATTTTTCTTTAGGGACAAATTTGCAAAAACTGCAGTGTCCACATGGATAACATCCCAACAACTTTGTTCCATCCAACATAGTTTGTGATGAAATATGATCCCTATTAAGCCCTTTCTTGAAATGATTAAAACAACCCCCATAGTTTTGCCTTTCCTGTAAGCAAACCTACACATTCCAGGTAACAATTCCTGTATCCTATCATCCAAATTGAATACATCCCAATGTTGACGTATAATATTTTGTAAACGGGTAGTATTCATTCCAAAATTCATGATAAATCTAATAGGTTGTGTTATTGATTGGGGCCTATCCTGATATTTCAATAATTGAGATCTACGAATGCCATGTACGGAGGTTAGTACACTTTGAACCTTACGTTTAGAATAACCTCTATTATGAAATCTAATTGTCATATCCTGGGCCTGTAACTCAAAATCATCCTGCATAGAGCAGATTATTTTTTGTTTGTGTCTTTCGGCTTTTCCAGGTTAGGGGTCGCCACAGTGGAACTCCGGTCCGCTAATAATTGGCAGTAGAGTTTTACGCGCTGGCTTGCCAGGCCTAACGCACAACCTTCCACGAAGGAATGCCTGTTCACGCATGTCGCCACACAGAAGACGCCCTAACTGAGGATTGAATGGGCAACGTCTAACTGTGAGGTGATAACGCTACCACAGCACCACCACCGCAGTAGAGCAGATTAATTTTAATCTCATAAAATGTGATTTACGAATATTATCTAACATATGAGGTAGATGGCAGCTGGTTGCATGCAACAAAACATTGAACTGAGGATTTTTTCTAAATACTGAACTTTTTAGGGTGCCATCATTCATCATAGTAATTTGGACATCCAAGAAAAAAATTTCCTTGGAATGATAGTCAACTGTGAAGCGAAGGGCCCATTTGTTCTCATTTAAATATTCTACAAATTCAAGCAAATAAGTTTCATCCAAATGCCACACCAGCCAATAATAATCTAAATAGTGATGCCATATGTCCATGGAGCCAAGAAAAATATTATGATTAGCATCATAAATTAGCTGTTCTTCTATATAGTCCATAAAGAGATCTGCATAGATGGGGGCAAAAGAAACCCCATCGCAGTTCCTTTCAGCTGTAAACAACACTGACTATCAAAATAGAACACATCTTTCATAAGCACATGTTCAGTAAGACATATCAAAAAGTGTTGAATCCAGGACTATATACTGATGCTCTTGTAAGCCAATACTCCAGGCCTAAAAGGCCTGCCCAATGGGGATTGTTGGTATAGAGGGCGGAAACATCTAAAGTGCATAGCAACCCGATGTCATCAACATGCATATCATTAATAATATTTAAAAATTCTGTGGTGTCCTGAATATGAGACTGAACCAAGCTCAAAAGGGTTTTGAGATACCTAGTAAGGAAATCAGAGAGGAGTTCCGTTAGTGAATCCCTACCCAAAATGATAGGTCTTCGAAAATGTTTATGTATCTTTAGTAACATATAAAAGGTTTGTCTGGTGGAATTTACCACCGTCAAATGAAACCTAACCTCTTTGGAAATAATGCCCTCCTCATAAGCCAAAAGTAGAAAGTCATAAGTTTCTCTTTTGAAAACTGATGTAGGATCCAAGACCATCAATTGATAGAATAGTTGGTTAATAGCCTCACTGTGATACATGTCCCAATTACAAACTACCACTGCTTCTCCTTTATCAGCCTGATTGATAACAATCTGCTAATTACAACTAAGCCTATTAAGAGCCTGTCATTCCAAAATGGTCAAATTATCACACCCAGAATTCGAAAATAAATTTTGAGAAAAATGTACATCCTTCAATACCAAATCTTGAAACATGGCAACATGTTTATTCATGGGGGGAGTGAATGTAGAGGCTCTAAAATAAAATGGCAATGAACTGAAATCACTTTGTGCAGTCTGACCAAAAAATAATTTCAAATTTATGGTTCTACAAAAGGAAATTACATCCTGTGCAAAAGCATTTTCAGACACTGTGTAACTAGGAACAAATCCTAAACCTTTATTCAATAATCCACATTCATCTTGGTTAAGTGAAACTGAGGAAATATTATGCACATTAAAACTTGTGCCTATTTGTGTACCATCATCTGCAATACAGTTTCCAAGCTTGTATCTTCTGTTGGTATGCTTTCTGCCATCACTTCTAGACCTCCTAAAAGGAAATCAACATTCCCTTTCTTGTTAGGTGGAGAGTTAGATGATGCAATGCCCTCATTGTCTGTAGCTGACGATAATTCATCACCAGATGTATCAGAGGTAGTGGTGGATTTTTTTAAAACTGACCGCTTTCTTTTCTTTTTATGATTTGCTAATAATGGTGACAGGATTACCAAACTGAACAGATTTTTTTTAATGCAAAAGGTTTACCTGTAGAATAGTCCTTAATATCCCTCTGAAATTTCTTAATCATTCTATACTTTAAATCTTTTTCAACTGTCTTCAAATCTTTAGAAAGTGTAGAAATTTGTTGGGGAAAAATGGTTTCCTCTTGGAAAGATTTGACTTTATCACAAAAGTCAGTAATAGTCTGGGTAAGGGATGTAATTCTGTGTTCATAAAATGCAACCAAAACCTGAACAAAAGCCACAGAGCCTGAATGCTGGGCTGCATACCATTCCTTTTGTAATAACTCATCCATACCCTTAACGAATGGTTGGATTTTCACCCACAGCTCTCTTGGTGGAACATTTTCTTAGAATAAACCTTAAACAGCCTTAAATACCAAATGTTGGTCCTTAATTCCCTCATTTCCCCAGATAGCCTTTGAAAAATGTCTTGACAGGAGGTAGAACTATAGCCCCCCAAATGATGCATACTATCATGTTCACCATAAGATTCAAACATATTAAGATCATCCTTGTCACAAGAAAAACCTTCCAAATATTTAATTAAAGCCATGATGAGTTGGCACAATTTTGTTGTGATTGCTGGGACTTTTCAGCCTACCTGTTTGTTTCCTATTTACAAGGCAATATATAATGTGTAGTATAAAAATGATAAACACCCTGACACAAAAAATAAACACTCAACCAGAAAATAAACTATGTATGCACATATATATTCTAAACACTTCAGACCGGGCCAATTTTCCCTTCTATTGGTGCAACAGCCCCAAAACATAAAAACTAATTTTTACTGCCTTAAATATGGCCATGCATAAAACATGCACAAAAACAATATTGCCTCATACTGATAGTTTTACATTCAAAACAAAACAAATATTAATGTCCTGTGATAAAGCAGGCCAATTCAGAATTATGGTAGAAAACAAGTCCATATGTAAGCATCAGCATTGGGTATGTATTAAATTTGGATGATGGGATGCAGGAATTGTTACCTGGAAAGTGTAGGTTTGCTTATGGGAAAGGCAAAACTCCAGGGGTTGGTTTAATCATTTCAAGAAAGGGCTTAATAGGGATCATATTTCATCACAAACTATGTTGGATGGAACAAAGTTATTGGGATGTTATCCATGTGGACACGGCGGTTTTTGCAAATTTGTCCCTAAAGAAAAATGTTTTACTTCATCCAATTGCCCCAAACCTTTTGACTTTCTAGTCTATGGTAATTGTAACATGGGCTGGGTTATTTATTTGGCCAGATGTACTTACTCTGCCTTCTATGTTGGGCAAACCTCATAACTTTTTAAATTGTGAATATCAGAACATTTAAGAGATATTAAATGTGGTAATATGATTAGTATTCTATATAAACACTGTCTTAAACATAATACTGCCAAATTTTCTTTTACCATTATAGATAGGGTAGGGGGATGACTAAATATAAAGAAGGTTTACATTCTTTACTAAATAATAAAGAACATATGTGGATTATTAAGCTAGGGGCTTTATTTTGCCCTGGAATTAATGAACAATTTTAAGAGCCAATTCACTTTAATTAGGGTGTGTTTGGTTTGCTCTATAAAATGTTGAGCATTTAGTTGTATGCATTGATGAAGGCCAAGGGCTGACAACCAGTATGCTTTTTTCACCTTTGTGGTGCTGGAATTATTTTTTACTATGCTGATGTGGAATTTTGTACTGTATTTACATTCATGAAGTAAATTATTTTTTATCACAATGGAGCTTGCTTGTGTGCTGGGCATTTTTTTTTATGGATCTTGCACATAGGTGTCATAATACACACACATAGAGCTTTGCTGATGTGTTACAGCATCTGGAAGCTGTAAAGCAATTTTAACACTTCCACTCTTCCTACAGAGCTACTACGCCAGGCATCTCACAGACATCTGCAGTCAGAACTGTGAGATACAATCCTGATGGCCTAAACCAGGTAATTTAATTTCAGACTATTTTTCAAAGTTAGCTGGATTGAGATTAACCTCTTCTCTTTTAGTATCCTCTGTTGCAATATATTCATTTCAACAGTTACAATACAGTCTGACATACAGGTGTGTTTCTTTTTTGTCCAGCAGGACCCACTGTTGGTGCATTTTTTAACACAGGCAACTTTACAAATACATTTTCAGCATGAACATCTGTACAAATCAGTTTGATATACAAACAACATAAAATTCTTTACAAAACTCCAGCTAACTATGCTGGCAAATGTTACACATCAATTGCCTTACTTCTCCTGGCATAGCTGGCAATACCTCACATCATCACACTCTGTGCATACAAATTTGCTGGGGATGAGCCAACACAAAAACAGTTTGTTCTATACAACAGGTTCTAGACTTGCCTGCTGCAAGAGTGTCAGAAGCCACCATGACCATTACTACCTCATGTATGTACTTAGAAAAAAAAGCACTCTGAAAGTTTTGTTCTTTGTCTTTTGAAGGGCAGTATTGCTGCATGGGATCAGCATAGAACTATCTTGCATTGTGTGTTAGACATGAATGGTCATAGTATTTCTGCTGTTTGGTGATATGTCTAAATGAATAAGTAGATTATGAGAATGTGCAAATAAATAAATAAATAAATAAATAAATGTACTCATTATCAAGTTTCAGTATTCCAAATGACAGAATTCTGATACCAGATTTTTGAAAGAAAGCAGAGTTTATTCTTACCTCCAATTTTCTGTGACTAGGAGATGAGAGCAACCAGTAACCTGATCACCTGTTTAATCCAATTCAGAATCACAGGAGAGCAATGATTTATCCAAGCTCTTGGTGGGTGCAAGGCAGAGAAAGTAACTGTGGAATGTGTGCCAGCCCACTATAGGATGCACATATGTACACACACACATGCAGCATATGGACAATTTGGGGGACCACCAATTTAACTACAGCACTTTTTTGAGATTTGGGTAAAAAACTCAGCACCTGTGAAAATCCACACTGCTACTGGAAGGATATATAGACTCCACACACAAAGAACTACAGCTGCTGAGAACCAGACTGGAGAACTAAGGACTGTAAGGCAGCAAGTTTCTAAGGGTATTATTCATAGTCCATAAATACAAAACTATATAGCAGTTATCGATGAAGAGCACTGCTATGCATATATGCAGATAAGCTAAGTGCAGGTTATTAGTGCTGAATAAGAAAAAACAAAAGTGTTTTGAAAAACACTTCTACTTACAGCAAACGTGGAATGTACCTAAAATGAAGTGGTAAGTACATATGAAATACTGCATAGAAGCCATAGGCCTTACATTAATTCATATATATTCAGATATTGCATATGGATGTGGCTATGGGCAGTCATGCGTGAGAGACTTAAGGCAAGTGGTGGACTCAGCAGCTTTTATTATTAATATTTTAGAAAATTAAGGGTTTCACAATGTTTTATATAGGGATATCCTTATGTGGAGATCCTGTAGGATATATTAAAGGATAGAAAGGGGATATATTGAAAAAGGGGAGACACACCAAAGAGGGGAATACATTAAGAGAGTTGTGGAGGAGGTGGGAGAGGAGGGGCACTACGTTTTGGGGGGGGATAGACTTCCCTATTTTCTTTTCAAATATGTTTTATATAACAGGATACTGTGGAACTGTGGATGGGAAATAGGTAAGAGTGTATAGGAAAAAGGATAAGGGAAAAAGGAGGTGAGGAAGAAGGGGTAAGGAGGGGTGGTGCAGGAGTCCCCAGTCCATGGAACCCCAAACATTTCCACTGCCAGATTGTGGTGCAGTGGGGGACCCCGATGTTGAGGGGGTAGGGGCCATGGTGGTATGGTGGATGGCACAAACTGAGACAGTATGTCTTGAACATGTTGAAGAGAGTCTTTGACTAGTTGAATCTGTCTGTCCACAACCTCCAGCGTGTCCTTGATCAAGTCCCAAAGCCCCTATTTGGTGGGGCTTGCTAGGCTGACACATGCCGGGGAGCCTGCAGGACCAGTGTCACTGATCTGACCCTGCAAGGACATCCCTGGATGGGCAGAGGGTGAGCATTCCCTAACCTGGGATGTATGCTCATGGGCTGCTCATGATGATTTTGGATCTGTAAAAAGTGAACATAAATGGGATAGAAAGAAAATAATAAAGGAGAAAGGAATGCATAATTAAAATAAGACAAACAGAGAAAAAAGGTGGCTACAAAAGAGAAAATGCACACAATAAATTCACACACTGTCTTACACAGTATTCAGTTTTTTTATTTCTGTAAATCTTTACTGAAGTAAAACAGAATGCATGTGAAGTGCTTATGCAGACATGGGAGTACTGATTTTGGGAAGTGCATATGTGTTCATGTGGAGAACCCAGCCACTGGGGATGCACAAACCAGTGTATTTCTTCTTGCTGGTCCCAAGCCCAGATAAACAGGGAGGGTTGTGTCAGGAAGGGCATCCCGTGTAAAATGTTTACCAAATGACATATGTGGACAACAATACAGATTTAAATACCGGATCGGTCGAGGTCCTGGTTAACAGCAACCATCACCAGTACTGTTAGCCAACAGAGTGCTGGCGGAAATTGGGCTACTGTTGGTCAAAGGAGAAGAAGAGGGAGAAGGCATGCCTGAAGGCTGGAAGAGAGGAAAAAGTTTAGGAGTATGGCGGTGAGGGTAAAATCTTTGAATGTTGGCAGTATGACTGATATAGGGAGAGAGCTTGCTGATATGATGGACAGAAGGAAGGTTGATATATTGTATGTGCAAGAGACCAGATGGAAGGGGAGTAAGGCCAGATGTATCGGAGATAGGTTCAAATTGTTCTATCATGGTGTGAATGGGAGGAGAAATGGGGTAGGGGTTATCCTGAAGGAACAGTATGCCAAGAGTGTTTTGGAGGTGAAAAGAGTGCCAGATAGAGTGATGTTTATGAAGCTGGAAATTGATGGTTTAGAGACAAAGCCAGAGAGGCAAGATTGCATTGGTTTGGACATGTGCTGAGGAGGGATGGTGGGTATATTGGGAAAAGGATGCTAAGGATGGAGCTGCCAGGTAAGAGGAAAAGAGGAAGGCCTAAGATAAGGTTCATGGATGTGGTGAGAGAGGACATGCAGGTGGTTGGTGTGAAAGACCAAGATGCAGAGGACAGGAAGAAATGGAAACAGATGATCCACTGTGGTGACCCCTAACGGGAACAGCTGAAAGAAAAAGATATGTGTACATGTGGAGAATGTTATAAGAAATGCTTATGCATATTTTGGATGAAATTTTATGGTAAGTGCTTATGCATACTTGCAAAGAGAGGGTATTGCCATCAAATTTTGCTGAGGTTTACATGTTGCAGTCTACTACAGAGACAGAATGATAATATTTGTACCTGATATTCTTTTGTTTGCAATATTGTATTAAAAACACCCTTAATAAATACTTACATCTTATAAAATCAGTTAAAGACTGAATATTGCAGTTTATATATTGAGATATATTTTACATTTGGTTGCAGAAATGTACTGAATGCACTGTAGTGCTTCAGTTACCATGCTTTGTAAATTATTTATTTTCATACATTAATAAAATCAGTTAAGGGCAGAATACTGCACTTATATACTGACATATCTTGGTTGTAGTAATGTACCAAATTCATTGTAATGTGATTTACTGGCCCCAAAAGGTATTGGATTAGTTGGACAGAAAAACAATAAAATTGTTTCATGGTTATCAAATGATATAGAAAAATCCGTGTATACCAAGATTATATATCCCACGCTCTGAAGGAGGTATGGGCCTCCTCGAAATTGATTACACGTACAGATCTGCAATCGTGGGACTGCACACGTATCTGCTGACCTCATCATATCCAAACACGAGGAGAGGAAGTCTTAGACGACCTCTCTGCTTAGTTTAGCAGAAGCATTCTGGTGTCAAGCAGGAATGGATATCAAACCAGAAGTAGACAAAAATTAGGGAGCAATTGAATGTGCCAAAAAAGCAAAAGAGAGAATATAAGGAGAAGGATCAGATGAGAAGTAAAGAAATGAAGAAAAGCCATAAATAAAGTGTCAGGTATAGAGATCTCCTGGAACAACCGCATGCTGATCAGGATTTGCTGCAGGGATGGTTAAGGAGAGGTGAGTTGAAACCAAAGGATGAAAGGTTAATAATGGCAGCCCAGGACAGTGGAATATCCATACTTTACTTTACAAAATCCATTGAGCATGTGGGAGAAACAGACAAATGTGGGTTCTGTAAAAATGAATTGGAAACAGTCTTACATTTTGTTGCTGGATGTGATATACTCGTGGCAGAGGGCTTGTACCTGAATAACGTGGCAAGACTGTTACATTGGGGATTGTGCAAACACTACAATATAGAAATAGCTGAGAAGCATTGGAAATGAATCACAAAGTATTATAGAGAATGGCAAAATGTACCTCACATGGGAATCACCCATTACCAACAGTTCAAAAACCAGACATGAGAAAACCGTGTAAGGCAGTCTATGAAAAAAAGACAAAAACAACATTGATCACTGAAATTGCTACATCTAGTGATTACAGTGTCTCATATACAGACAGGCACAAAATCATTAAATATTAGGATCTGCAGGCAGAAACGAGAGTAATATGGAAGGACACCCAGACAGTTCCAATAGTAGTAGGTGCAATGGCTCTAATAAAAAAAGAATCTACTGCCTATACATGTAACTCCATATGAACTGTAGAACGAGCCAAATCTGGGCACATTATGGGTCCTGCAAACAGCACTTTTGGCTAACATCAAAGACTGAAATAATACTAATTTCATGAACTTCAGTTATGCCCTGATTTAGGAATGGGGGTCTATTCCTGACTTGGTATTAAAAACCAAAAGTTTTAGAGAAATTAAAACTAACAAAACATTTCCTAACAGACTCTGCAAGAAGAAGCTTGCATCAGCTTACTTATTACCACCCCTTCTATACACATTCCCCCTTGTAACCAAACTTTAATCTACACAACTAACATAGTTACAACAGTGCTACAATAAATTTGCAAAGTTCACCACTGATCTACCTAATTCAACTAACCACTGCACTGGCATCAAACAACTCCACTGGCTAGAACCCCTAACTTCTTAAAGCCCACCCATCTCAAAACAGCACACAAAATCATACAGCAAACCAAAAAATGTTTTTTCACTTCTTTTCTTATACATTGGTATTCACCTGCTTGACCACGACACTCCGAAGACAAAGGCCTTATATTTATTTATTTGCTTTTGTTTATCAGATACAATGCTCATTTTCAGCAGAGGCCCAGGGAGAAAAGCTCCAAGAAATGGGAGATGTACAATACAACAAAGTTTAAAATGGGTTTAAATAAATATGTACAAAACACTGACATTCATTAGAACTGAGTAAACATGAAATATCACACAAATATATAAAGTGTAGTAAATTCTAAGAAGTGGCATTGGTGTTCATTACAGAACATCACTGAAGCAGGAAATTATCAGCATAAATATACTAACATCACTAAGCAGCAGACAGTGTCAAACTTTTGTAGGTAAATTAATGTGATCTCCATTTATAATTATACTGATTTGTAAGTTAATAAAAGAAAACAAGTGTCTGTGTTTCTCATTGGAAGAGCGCAATAAACTCATCTCAGTAAGATATAAAGAGCCAGGTGGGAAGGTAAGAGGAGGAAATCATGAGTATTTAGGTATTTTTAACCTGGAGATTCAGGACATTTGCAAATTCTAGTATTATTTAGACATAGTTTGAAGATGGCCTTAAAAGATTGTTTGTTTGTCCGATAGTGAAGGGAATGAATGCTGTTCCATAGCTTAGCTATGTTTACTGAGTATAAGGAATCCCCATGTGAGATGCAGGATTTTTGGGATTCTGTTAGGTGTTGGTCCTTTGATGGAAGGTTCCTTTTGGGTTTGTACCATTTTATTGTATTTCTGATGGCTGTGATATGTAAGGAATGGTGTAGTATTTTATGTGCCCTTATGTGGTTTGTGTATATGATATGTGGTATGGTAGTTCTGGCCAGTTCAGGCTCTGCAAGGAATACAATGATAGGTTTGGTATGGAAGGTTGGATGCAAATGTACTTATTTTGTTACAACTCTTTTCAAGCTTGTACATTAGTGAAGTCTGATGATTAGTGAACATTGTAGATGTATATAGCAGGCTAAGAAATGGGAGGGATGGTGCAGCTGCCTTCCTGCTGTGGTCAGTGAGAAATGACCTGGCTTGGTACAACAAGCTTATAAATCTTTTATAATGCACTTTATACTAAGACTATGGTAAAAACATGGAACTCTCTTCCAATGGACATTTGGTAACTCGCTATATAAAGAGCTGTCTCCTCAATTGCTGGAGCTGCCAACATGTAGTGTCTACACAAATTACTCTAGGTCAGTGGTGCACAACCTTTTTGTGGGGAGGGTCACTACATGAATTCTTAATGCATCTGCGGGCAACCTCAAAACATAGTAAGTCATTACGAATTAAAAATAGGTACAGGTGACTGGCATTGACAGCAGTCATGAAATTGTCTGTTTTCTACATCAACTTTGCATTTAACTTTATTCTGTCTTGCAGCCATGACTTATTACAAACTTTTGCAGAAAGTAATTACTGTTTACAGACTACAAGTTATAAACAACAAAGAATAGCTACTTCAGCAGCTAAAATTAGAGGTGTGCAACTGCAGTCAATTAGGTAAGTAAGCATGCGCTTTAAAGTTTGCATGACTGGAGTAAGGCATAGCATTTTTTTCACTTTTTTAAAAAATTTTTAGTT
Organism: Protopterus annectens; assembly: GCF_019279795.1. Taxonomy (NCBI): domain Eukaryota; kingdom Metazoa; phylum Chordata; order Ceratodontiformes; family Protopteridae; genus Protopterus; species Protopterus annectens. The sequence continues at coordinate 1,359,876,920 of NC_056726.1, forward strand.
ACTCTCTGGGGGCCGGATGATGTTGCGTCGAAGGTCGGATTTGGCCCCGGAGCCGGACATTGTGCACCACTGCTCTAGGTGTTACCTAAACATTCTTACCATGGCCCACCACTTTTTTTAACAGTGTTAAAAGTTTAACCGGTGGAATATCTTCTGGCGCTCACCTGTCATCGCTATATCTTTCACTCTTCCACATACCCTATTACTTATTCCCTCTACTCTGTAAATTACATTAAACACATCACACTCCACTCTATCTCCCATGGAAACATGTTTTGACTGTTTTCCTCATTATTGTTGATATATCTGGGGTAACATTACCGATGTCATGCTACTAAAGTGTTCCATTACTTATACTATATAATTTATTGGTAACTTCTGACTTGGCTTTGAACATGTAATGCAGAAATGTATTTTTATGTGCCACAAAATATTGTATACAATTTTACATTTATGTCTCACTTTATTTTTACATTATTTCTTGGAACTGTTCTCCCTGGGCCTTAACTGAAAATAAGCTTTTGTCTGGTTAGATTTTCCTGGTAAACAAATGCTGATTAATAAATACATACATTTTTTTCTCTGATGATATTAAACTTGGTACACAGGAATGTGTAGGAAGATTCAGAGACAGACTTTGCAAAACTGGATGAGCTTGTGCAGTATAACAATGCACATCCTAAAAAGATAGAGAGCAGGAGGAGGAGAGAAGAAGAGGAGAAATCTATTATTTTTACAAGACCATTTTCCACCTGGGACTATACTACACTGCACTTTGCAAGGATTCCTGTGTGAATTACCTTTGCTTTTTATGAGAAAAAAGGCAAGCTTCATGCTGGATGAATGTGTGAGAGGTTTGGATGCCACCTAAATTTTCACTTATTGGCTGACTCATGCTTCACGTGGATTTTTAAATTTGGACAGTTACTCAGATTAGCATTCCTTTTGGCCAGACTGTGGAACACGCAGCAGTCCACATACCATTTCAGCAAATAGGTAACAAACCCCACCTTTCACCAAACTCATATCATTCTACTCCACATTTGATTAGCTGTCCTTATTGCCGCAGTACCAGGATATTCCCACTATAACCTTATTAGACCTATCCTTACATGGTGTGGATAGGATAATGCAAACCTCCTTCTTCAATCTGTATAGCAAGGATAGAATTATTTCATACTGTGGTTGTTTATCCTTATAACATTTGTGATTCACCATCCTATGGTGGGTTATCCTTGGCTTGTTGCTGACTCCTGCATCCTCCATGGCCTCTTTATACCCTTTATGCTGCCATGTAATTACTGACTTTGCTGTCCAAAGCCACCTGATTAGGTAATTGTTATCTGTGCCACCTTGCAAAGCTGCCAGTCACATGATAAACTTCTCCTGATTTTTCTTCTATCACTGTTCCTGCAGCTGCTGTTGTCACTATTGTTTGTAGATGCAGCTAGACACCTATGTCTCTGAGGAAAGTAAACTGCTAGCGATGAGCAGCATACTTCCTAAACTAAAAATGATGCCTATTTTCAAAGAAAACAATAAAGTGCTACAGTGATTATCTTGTTAACTGATGTCCTTCTCTGGGTATGCGGTGTGTACATGCGTGTGTGTGTGTGTGTGTGTGTGTGTGTGTGTGTGTGTGTGTGTGTGTGTGCGTGCTTGCCTGCCTGGGACCTGATGGTTAAAAGACCTCCCTGTTTTGCAAAGGATGGTCTGCACCTCTCCTCATGGCATTTGCATGCTGGCTACAACTTCTGCTTTTTCTAGAGTACCTTTTTGGGCAATGTTCAAATTATGAACACACCTGCCTAAAAATTCCACCTCAAACAATAGCAGATGTTTTCTGCTCAGTGCTTTTTTTAAACAACAAACTGTATAAGCATCAACATACCTCTCAACTGTCCAGATGTTTCACAGAATGTCCAGATTTTTGGTCTGTTCCTCAAAAAATCTGTGGTTTTCTAGATTTCTGTGGCAAATCAGTGAGGACTGAATTCACTAAATAATGACAGGCATTTGAGTTTCAGAATTAATATCCTTCAGAAAATGCATGGTAACACAAGACCTTTTATTCTAGCAACTTTCTAAGTTTATAAGATCAGTATTTAAAATCTGTCCCTATTTTTGGGGCTTTATCCAGATTGTTTATGCTTAGAGGTTGAGAGCTATGTCAGGTATACCTCACCCTTGAAGTCACCCATACTTGTATAGTTATAAGACTTGGTTTTAGAACAATGATAAGACTCCCTGTGATAATGCTCCTGCTATGAATTTAGGACCCACTGTGAACTGTGAGGTTGTAGTATCCATGTTCATTAGAAAGCCTATTGTCTTACATGAAGTCTTGCACAATATCAGTCTAGAACTCACAGAGGTGCTAATGTATCTCAACAAAACTATGTACCACATTATTGCTAACTTGAGGTTCCTTGTGTCTCCTTCCTAGCATGCTGAGTTTCTAAGGCAAGATGAAAACCTAAACATTAAGCCAGATGTTCTTGTTATGGGCAACTTCAAATACCCATTAGTCATCTAGCTGAGATATACAACTACCAATAAATATATCTAGAGTTTGTTTTGTAAATACCAATTTTATATTGCAAATTGTCCTTGCCCCCACCAGGGATGTAAACCTCCTTGATTTTGCTCTTACCAGCTGCTTCCCCTCATTTAATTTCCTGCATGTTACAACCTGCCTGGTTAATTCAGATCATCTAGCTGTAATCTTCAGCCTTAATACATGCCTCCCCATCTTTAAATACCTTACTATATTTCAGGATTTTCCTAAAACCAGCTGAGTGCTACTTAGGTTCATAGGTTCATAGGTTCATACTAGGCTATCTGCCCGAGGGCATTTATAAGCCTAGCCCATTGTTTTGTGGCTTACGCCACCCCTTTAGTATGGGGAACTATACCCATTATTTTGCTGTGCCTCTGTCGAGCAGTGACACTGAGGTAATCCCTGGGGTATATCTGCGATCTCCCATCCATTGGTCAAGATTTCTCTTGAACAAGGCCAGCGAGGTGCTCTGCCTCACATGTACCGGGATTTTGTTCCACAGCATAGGGAGTCTTTGGGTGATGAATCTATCCCTCCAGCACGTCCTATTAATAGCCGTGTCGAGGTTTAAGTCTCCCGCCCTTGTGGCTCTGATGGATCTAGATTTTTGAGGTGAAGCATATTCATCAAATCTGGGTTTGACATGGCCTTGTATGTTAGGCAAAGGTCACCTCTGAGCAAGCTGCGACTGAATAGAGCTGGAGTTCTTTCAGTCGGGCAGCATAGGACAGATTTTTGAGACCCTTTATCCTTTTGGTGAGGAACTTTTGTGGCCTCTCCAGCTGCTGCAAGTGTCGGGTCAGATACATTCGAATGGGGCATTGTACTCAATCAGTGGACTGATGAGTGATGAGTAAAGGGAGACTATGACCTCCCTTGATCTAGATGAGAATCCCTTCATGATAAGGTGGGCAATGTAGAAGGACTTCCTAACTACTTTAGCTACATGGGTGTCGAATGACAGACTACTATCAACCTGGGTCCCCAGGTCCCTGATAACTTCTTCTGTGCTCAGTGGATTGCCACCTATTTGGTAGCTAGGGGTAACCTTGTTTTTCCCGAAGGGTATGACTATGCATTTTTTGGCATTTAACTTTAGGCCGTGGCTCTGGCACCAGTTATCCATTTCTGTGAGACCCTTCTGAAGGATATCTGTGTCAGATGTGTTTTCTACTATGGCGCCCAGTTTGCAGTCATCTGCAAACTTTGTCAGCCATAACCCTCCTGTGTTTGCTTGTACTTCGGAAAAGTAGATGCCAAACAAGAGTGGGCCCAGGACTGAGCCCTGTGGGACACCACTTGTGACAGGCTTTGAGTCTGACATGGCGCCAGCAACTCTGACCCTGTGGGTTCTGTCACTCAGCCAGTTTGCAACCCATCTTGTGATGTATGGCTTAACATTTAAGCTGATGAGAATTGCCAATACCCTGGACAACCACAACTGGCATACCCATCAAACAAACCAATTCATGATACCACCATTACCTCTGCACATGCCTAATTATGTTCTTTTGTGAACTCATGTCTTGATGAAGCAGTTCTTGTTCATCACAAGAACTGTGATTAATACAAAAGTAAACCTGTGTGGTGAATCTCCCATATAAATCAACTTTATACAAAAGAAAAAGCTCATTTACTCTGTAAAAAAATCCACTCTTCCTCACCCACAGAATACATCTAAAAGCATGAAGGCAGTCTTAAGGCATACCATCAGGGACTGCAAAGCCAGTTATGAACTTAAGGATATCCACCAATCCCAAGGATAACCACAAGGCCTTCTTCAGATACAACAGGAAATTCAAAAGTAATACCCAGTCTTGCTCTGAACTTATCTCCAATGTCATATCCCACTCCAACTCAGAAAGCATAGCTAATATTCTGGTTGATAAATTTAGCCCCAACCTGATATCTCCCACATGTAACATTATCATATCTATCAACGTCTTAGTGCATGAATTTCAGACAAAGTCACAAATAATTGGGGGGGCAAAGTCCCACATTCACTGACAGATTTTACTTATTGCTCTTATAAACTTACAAAGTGGTTAGAATAACATGTTTTGTGTTAGCACGCATTTTCTGAAGGATATGAAGTCTGAAACTCAAATGTCTGTCATTATTTAGTGACTGCACTCCTCAATGATTTGCCAGAAAGCCACAAATTGTATGAGGAACAGACCAAAAATATAAGGCATAAATCTGGACATTATGATAAATTCTGGACAGCTGAAAGGTATGCTGATAACCCTCTTAAAAATTCTTCCCCGACTAACCCTCCTGTAATCACTCTAGATCATGTCACATCAGCACTCTCAGTGATTGACCCTGGCAACCTAAATCAGCACTCTCAATGATTGACCCTGGCAACCTAAATGATGAGTCATACTAGCAGTATCTGTAAAGCCATGGGATATATTATTTTTCAGCTAATTAACAATGATACAGATAATATCCAAACCTTAATACTAATCAGTTTAAATATGTTAAAGGAGGGTCATAATGAATCAACCTAGGCAATTTGTTTGACAAGTTCACAGAAGCCTTAGATGAGGGTCAGACAATTCATACTGACTACCTTGACCTTGCTAGCCCATGTGGGTCTCAAAGGCAAACACTCTAGTCTTAAGGTAAGTCTTAAGCCTTACATTCCTCTGGATCACAAATTAGCTTACTGAAAGAACTGACAGGGTTAAGGTAGGGGTATCTCCCCTAGCCACATAGATGGCATTGGTTGTGTTCCACATGGCTCAGTCTTGGGTCATCTGATATCTGGCATTTACTTCTTAGAGGTGAAATCCTGTATCCAAGGACTTTGGCTAAGTTTTTAGGTGACTGCAAACTTGATACATTTGTCAGTTCTAGCCTGTTGTTGTTGTCTCTTTCGGCTTTTCCCAGTTAGGGGTCGCCACAGCGGAACTCTGGTCCGCTAATGATTGGCAGTTGATTTTTACGTGCTGAGTTGCCAGCCCTAATGCACAACTTTCAACGAAGGTACGCCCATTCACGCATGTCTCCACGCAGAAGACGCTCTAGCTGAGAGTCGAACTGGTCAGCATCTTACTGTGAGGTGACAACACTACCGCAGCACCACCATGGTCAGTTCTAGCCTACGATACATAGATTTTCCAGCACGGCCTGGATCAGACCACTGCTTGGTGTTTTAGTCATGGGCTCACCCTAAACACCAAGAAGTGCAACACAGTTACTGTTGGTAAAGCCTCTGCCCCTCCTTTTATCCCATCTGTGGCCCCTTCAGAATAGACTCATTACAAACCTGGATGTTGACGAGTTCTTTTTTTTTTTGATTACCATGTTTTGGTTGTGGTTAAGAAATCTTATTGCCTTACACATCTTATCTATCAAGGCATTTCATCTGGATCAAAAGTTGCCCTTATCCCTCTATACTCCTCTCTTATTAGACATATCATCAAATACAGTGCTGCCTTTGGAATTAATTCACCATGGTACCTTATTCAACTTCAAAAGCCCCAAAGATGCTTAACTAAAAAAAATTCATTTTAACTCAGTTAAACTAACCTGATGGGTTAAAATCTCTCTCCCTCTATTTCATCTCAAACAGGCTGCTGAGAGATTACATTAGTTTTAAAAAGCATGTTATATGGAGCTCAAAGAAGGTCAGTGCAAATAATGGTGCGTGATAAAGGCACTATATATATATATATATATATATATATATATATATATATATATATATATATAAAATGCAGTAATTTTTGGCTGGGATTCCTGAAGAAGACCTTTCTTGCATATAGTGCCCCTATAACTGTGTGGATAAAATTTATCAAGGACTAAGCCACATACATATAGATGGCTCTCCTAATCCCCGTGAGCATGTTATACAAGCACCGCATGGGCCAACCATCCTTACAGTAGTAAGTATAGCTTCCTCCCTTTAGTAGTTGCTGTTACAGGATTATACTCCTATATGTTCATGGGTTCATGGGTAAGTACTAGGCTAGCTGCCCTTGCTGGCCATTTTAAACCTAGCCAATTTCCCTTTTTGTGCTTAAAGTAACCTATCTAATTTGGTTAGAGATTGGCCTTACCCATTTCATAGTCAATAATTATATATTACCCCTAATGGGAACAACTGGGATCATACCACAGATACTTTGAGGGGAACCATGCATAGTATAAAGCATTTAGGAGCAGTCTATGTCCATTAGTAGTACAGGGGGCAGTCCTGGGATATATTTTCTGTTTTCCATCCATAGATCCAAGTTGCACTTGAATATGGACAGGGATGAACTTTGTTTTATGCAGATGGGGAGTCTGTTCCAGAGCAGCTGTAACCAATGCAAGATACACTTGTCCCTCCAAACCATTCCTTTAATTTTGCAGAAGAGGTTTAAATCTCTAGACTGAGTATTTCTGATGCCATTTGACTTGTTGATGTGCAGTAAATTAATCAATACTGGGTTGGAGGATGTCTTGTATGCCAGACACAGTTCACTTCTTAGTAGTCTGTAGGCTACTGAATATAGTGACAGGGGTTTGAGTTGGTCCATATAGGACATGTTGTTTAGGACTTGTATCCTTTTAGTAACATTTCCCCTGTGGCCTTTGCAGTTGTTGCATGTGTCTGGACAGATACATGCCAATGGAAGCATTATATTCAATGCATGGGCTAATGAGGGCTGAGTAAAAGGGGACAATGACATCCTTAGATCTAGACATAATCCCTTTCTTTATAAGTTGTGCAATATAGAAGGACTTTCTTACAACAATGGACACATGTTGGTCAAAAGTTATGTCACTGTCTACATAGTTCCTAAATCATGAACAACTGGGTCAACACTTAGGGGCTTATTGTTAATGTGGTAGTTCCCTGGGATAGTTGACTTCCCAAAGGGTACAATAAGGCATTTTTGGCATTTAGCTTCAGTCCATGATTTTGAAAACAGTTATTTATTTGAGACAAACCTTCCAGCAAGATGGCTAAGTCACTTGGGGATTCACCTAGCTTGTCTTCTGCAAACTTAGTCAGCCAGAGCCCTTTGGTATTGGCTTTTACTTCAGAAAAGTAAATGCCAAACAGGAGAGGTCCCAGCACAGAACTCTGGAGGGACTCCACTGGTGACTGGTCTCTTTGTGAAGGTACCTTCCCCTATTTTGATTTAATGCATCCTATCTGTGAGCCAGTTGGCAATCCAGCAGGTGGCATATTACCAGTTTGTTTAGCTTTTTTACTATGCATTATGCATTTTATACTTTTTTTACTTTCCTGTACTATAGTATATTTTATTCTAAGTTAGACCTTATTCTCTGGTCACCAATAGTACTATAGCTTGACTCTTTTTCAGCTACAACCTTGTTACAGTATGAAATTAAAAATATTAAATGACTCCATCAAAAACAGTAGAAATTGCATCATATACAGTGGAAACTCAAACTGAGCTTATAAGATATATTCAGATATTTGACAGTGAGACTCTGTGTTGGGTTAGTGAGAGTGCAGTCCTCACTCCATATGAACAGCTAGTAACCAAGCCAGTGCATTAAAGCTAGACTATAACATTTCCAAATTGGAAATAAAGTCACTGATGAAGCGCTAATGTCATACATGCTACATCTTAATATATATCTGATTAGGTACATACAAACATAGCTCACAACCTCTTGTGTCCAGTAGCAGGAACAAATCTAGAAATAATCAAGGAAGATCACTGGCACTTTAAAAATATTAGAACTACTAAACCATGAAGTTGCCAGAATAGGAGAATGTGAAGAATGTGAATTAACATGTATTTTTGAAGTAAAATAAATCTATAATTATTGTCATTATTTATTGTCATCCACCACCTTTTCTTTCAAAAATCACCACTTTTAGGAGGGATTAGGACAGACAGAGCAAAGTTTTGAGCCAAAATCAGGACATCCCTGTAAATCAGTGACAGTTGAGAGGTATGCAACACAAGTTTATGTACTTTTTTTCACACTCCCAGCTTTGAGTACAACAATCAGGTAGTGAGAGCCTGATGAATGTAGTGAGTGAACTAAATGGACAGGTAAACCAAAGGAGCAAGAGAAGGTGAATAGGGTCTTTATGTCTACAATAACTCCCCCCTCCAGGTGTAACATTAACATAGGGCTCATATTTACGGTAGACCACCCCACAGCTTCTTCTAGATAAAATGGTTAACACAGTGCATGCATATAGTAGGGAAGTCTGATCCCTGACCTAGCCAACTGTAACGTTAATATTATGTTCATTTGTATGGTAGAACCCCATCCTGTCTTCCATGCCCCATTGCAGTGATGTCATACGGCTTGTGTCTAGGTTACACCTCTCCCATCCAACCTCATGTTAATCAGGCACAGCACTATGATTTTGGTCCTCAGAATTTACCGTCATTCCTCCTAAATTTCTGATGCCCCTTATAAAGTCAACCCTGTTTATGAGTATATACCTAATTAAATAAATAAACTAATCCTATACAAAAACTCTGTAGGGTTGAGAATATAAAAGGCCTTCCACTGTGAAAAATGCATGACTAGGCTGATAAAAGCCTTGGTGGACGTTAGCCAGGTATGTACCTATGAACCTGTGCACACTTTTACATCATGACAGTTATTGCAGAGCGCAAGAAAACATTGCAGTCTTCTTATTGTGATGGGACTGTACTTGTTTAGCAGTGGTAAACAATAAAGCGTTAACAAGAAGTACTAAATATTGTTTCATACTTACTCTGCAACATCTACTATTTTATTTAAACAACATGGCTCATGTTGTGCCATTATGACTGTTGTTATCCAGAAAAGAAAGCGTCTATGCCCTTATCATTTACATCCAGCAATTTCAGGCTAATTTTTCATTTTACCCCTTTTAAAACAGTGCTATTTCTTGAGCTAATCTGTTCAGTGCTCACTCTGGCTTCTTTCCAATTCATTAATCATTTCCTGAGGAGGAGGCTGCTGGTTATGCCTTTTTGTTTTTATTTCTGGAATCATTCGTATAGGCTATTTTTAGCCTTCCTTCCTACTCATTTGTCATTCATTACTACAGTTTCAGTCTTCTGCTCTACCTCTCGTCTCCTCATAAATCCCCCTGGGTCTCTGCCTCTCTGTCTCCCTCTGAATCTCCCGGTGTCCTTTCTGTCTGTCTCTCTCACTGATGTAGAGTAGGAGGCTTTGCTTTCTTTACAGTCAAGAATGATGTCTTAATGTAATTGTTATTCCAAGAAATGCAAGAAAAGAAAAACTGAAGAATGCTCAGCAAATCTTAATTTCCGGTTTGTCCAACCAATCCATCCACAACAAAAATAATGAAGCATATTCATTTAGAGTTATTTTTCAGTTTGCTGCAAAAGTATGAAATTTCCAGTCTTAAAAAAGTGCACATATCAGATGGCTTACATGTCACTATCAAAAATCACATAAAGGTTGAAAACAGGACAGTTTAAGCCATCTGGAAGTGCGACTTAAGGGGATTTCAGTACATCCTATTATTCAAAGCTTCCTAGAGTGTAAAAGTCAAAGCTATTTTATCTTTTATTTATAAGCAACTGACCACACCAGTCACCCAAAAATAGCTCCACAGCACACTTGCCGTTACGTGCATGTATACACACACACACACACACACACACACACAAATGTAGACTAAAGTGACAAATTAAGACTACTTGGCACATTCTTCCACTACTTAGTGGATGAGCTTCAAATTCTACTTAACAGCTAAATGTCCAGCCCCTCACAAGAATTGTCTTAAGTCTTCACTCTGCATTCCTGAATTCAGTCACAGTTTCTTATCTTTATGTATTCTATGGAAAAAAGATTACACCAATCAACCACCATCCTTTCTTTGATAAATGTTTCCTCATATTTCTCCTGAGTCATCAACAGTATCAACAGTATATTTTCAAATGTATTTCTTTATCTAAGTTTGCTAACTGGGATAGAGAACTTATCCACCTTGACCAATTTCAGGCAGATCTTAGCTTGAGTGTGCAAGAATAAAGAACATACCATAAGAAGTATCAGCAAACCAGCACTGAATAACACAGAGCTGTTAAAATTATACAGCCTTACTGACAATTAATTGTGAAAGGAAATGGTACACTTGTAGCGCACCCGCAGGTGTAACTGAAGAGATATGGGTTCCTTCCTACCTGACTCTGTTGGCACCCCTATTAGGCCCAACACACCAAGGTGGCAGGAGGGACAGATTTTATTCTAGGTGACACATCTAGTTTAAAAAGGCAATAGCACAACCATAAACAAATTATTTCAACAGTGCACCAGTTAGCAATAAGGCAAGGTGAGAATATGCATGCAATGAAAACATACATTCACCCTCTTCCCCATAACTCAACAGAAGAAGGTCTTGACATTCAAACATGCACAGAGAAGGCAATATCAATGAGCAGTAAAGTTTTAAAATGCAGCAATACAAACACGGGAATAAAATGCAATGTCATTAAGCAATGAAAGAGTCATAATACAACAATACAGATATGAGAAAATGCAATGTCATTGAGCAGCAAAATGCTTGAAGGCAGCAGTAATAACACGAGCAAAATGCAATGTCATTGAACAATGAGGATTTATAGTGCCACAATACAAATATGAGAAAATGCAATGTCATTCAGCAGTACTAACACCCTCTACCCCTTTGATCAATTCTAAATAGACCAACTATGAAACACTCTATTATGCCTTGTTCACTGGCCAGTGACTACTTACAGTCTTGCTGCTGGCATGATGGGGCCCAAGTTGAAGCTCATATGGATCCCAGTTATTTGTAATCCACAAAGCATTAAAGGGGGGGGGGCACAATCTTATAAAAATATAAAATGACAGCCAGAGCCTCTCACCACTCCATCAAGAATATCCTAGTGACCAGGTGCCATGGTTCCTCTGATGAGAAATGTAGAAAATCACCTACCAGAACTCTGGTAATCATCTATGGCTCCTCGGTAGTAGGCCAAAGGGAACTCCTTTTCTTGTTGAATCATAGCAGGCATGGAACTGCTGGTTTCAGATTTCTCTCCTGATTTCACAAAATACCATATCCAGGATTTCAGCAAGAGACAGACACAATCTGCTACTTCACTTCCCTGTCCCAAAACACTAGAAAAGAAAATCCAGTCATGCTGCAAGGCCCTTTTCCCTTCAGCTATGTGTTTCAGTCTTCCGTCCTTCAGCTAGTCTTCCAGAATCCTCTTTCACTTTTGAAATTGTCTTTCATATTCCTGAAAAAGAGCTCCTTGTGGTGTAATGGAAAATTACAATCTATTACTTCTACATGGAATACAGTGGGAGCTACACTCTCCCCCCACTTGAAAATCATGGGTCCCCCCAAGTCAAAGGTAAATTAGCAGAAAATATTCACAAACACTAATGCACCATCAACTGAACAATATTTTTGCATTCAAAAGGTGCATTCCACCAAGGGTAATCAGCCTTAAGCTTAACTTGGGATGGGGTGTCACCACTGGAGTAGAAGGCATAGGGATTATGAGCACAGACCCTCTGATGAGCTGTGGTCACAAGTTCTTGTGTACTATGTCCCAAACTGTTATAGGTAAGTCTCTGTGGGGGCCGAATCAGTCTCTGCAGTTTTGGTTCGGAAGAGACAGCTAAGGAATTTTGCTCTGAAGGATTGTCACTCACATCACATTCAATATTTAGTTCTTCAGTAGGCATATTGTCTACTTCTAAGATTTCCTCTTGCATAACTTCACTTTTATTTCCCATAACGGTATGACTATCCTCAGCACTATTTTTGGAAGTTTGCATAGCAGGGCCTCCATCAGTATCAGGTTCTGCAAGAGACACAGAAACATTACTTAGTCTACTGTTAGGTCTGGGCTGCTCAAAATGACAAGGAATGAATTCTGGTGCATTTACCTTGAGATTACAGCCCACGGGGTCTTGAATCTCTTCATAAAAAAGCCCACTGAAACCCTAGCCATCATCTCTGTCCTCCTCTCCTTTATCAGGAGGAAGCATAGGCTCTTGAATATTGGAGAGGATAGTTCCTCTCCACCTTAGCCTTCTGGATTGCCTTGAGGTAGGCTTCGGCTGAGCCATTCTAGGTTCCGGATTCATGAGCCTCACTGATTTTGCCAAAGGCATTAAGTTGTTTCGGTGCCAGGTGTTTATGGGTCCTTCTTTCCTCTCAGGGCAGACTTGGTAGACAAGGATATTAGGTAGCTGAGAACAAATTATGTAAATCTCAGATCCCCAGTGGTCAGCTAGTTTAAGCTTCCCTTGTAGTCCCAAATTTCTCAAAAGAACTCTGTCCCCTGACAGCAAGTCGTGCATCTTTACTTTTTTAACATAGTGAGCCTTGTTTCGCTGATGTCTTTGCCCTGTTGATTATTCAGCAAGCTCATAAGCCTGTCTGAGGTTCTTCTTGAGTTTCTCCACATAACTGTCATGAGATTGCACTGGTGTATGATCAGCTGTGACTCCAAAGCTGATGTCAACAGGAATACGAGCTTCTCTTCCAAACATTAGGAAGTAAGGCAAGAATCCTGTAGCATCATTTTTAGTACTGTTGTAAGCATGCACCACTGTGGCTACATGTCTACTCCATTGACTCTTCTTCTCAGCAGACACTGTCCCCAACATGTCTAGTAAAGTTCTGTTGAAATGCTCAGGCTGAGGATCCCCTTGAGGATGATAAGGAGTGGTGCGGCTTTTTTGGACTCCCAACAGAGTGAGTAGTTCATGGACAAGCTTGCTCTCAAAATCACATCCTTGATCAGAGTGTATCCTTTTTGGCAGACCATATTGTACAAAGTACTTATCAACTAGTAGTTTCACCACTGTAATAGCTTTCTGATCGTGAGTGGGAAATGCTTGAGCATACCTGGTATAATGGTCTGTCACCACCAGCACATTACTGATCCCGCCTTCATCTGGTTCAGTGCGCAGAGGATCTATACAGACCAGTTCCATGGGTCCACTACTTTCCATTTGACCCAATGAGGCAGCTGTGGTCAGCAGAGTCTTTCTCTGAATGCAACAAAGACATGTACAACAATAATCCTCAACATCTTGCTTCATGCATGGGCAGTAGAACCTGTTTTGTACCAGACCCATAGTTCTGTCATAACCAAGACGACCATGTTCATCATGCAATGACCGGATTACTACTTCTCTATACTTCTGTGGAAGCAACAATTGCCATTTTTCACTGCTGCATGCACTAGGAGATCTCCTATACACTAGTCCATTCTGTATCTGGAGTCTGTCCCATTCTTTGGCCAAAATTCTTGCCAGAGGATGAATATCCATGTGAACCATATTAACTTGGTTCTTCTCTAAAGCAGCTACCACCAGCTGACCTAAGAGGTCTTCTCTTTGATTTCTCCCGAGGTCACTGTTACTGAAAGCTGGTAGCGATGAAGCCTGCAAAGTGACCAGATTACAGTAAACCTGGGGTATGTTTGCTGCCGACAGACCCAACTTCTGGGCTCAACATTCAGTGTGTCTATAGCAGGTTGCAATCTGACTCATAGCTCTCACCCCTGGTGCTGGAATTTCCACCCATTCATTATCGGGGTGTAAATCTCCCTGAGGTCTTCTGGACAGACCATCAGGATCTCCATTTTCGTGTCCTGGGTGGAATTTCAAACTGAAATTATAGTTGCATATCATTGCCATCCATCTGTGGCCAGTAGCATTTAGCTTTGCAGTGGTCAGGATGTATGTCAGAGGATTGTTGTCAGTCTGCACTTCAAATTCAGCCCCATAGAGATAGTCATGCAGCTTGTCCACTACTGCCCAGTTTAAGGCAAAGAATTCCAACTTGTGTGCAGGGTAGTTTCTTTCTGTGGGGGATAAACTCCGACTGATAAAACCACAGGTCTCAGCTTCTTGTCATACTCCTGGTGATGGACTCCTCCTAAGCCATCCCTGCAAGCATTCACATGTAAAGTGTATGGCTTTGTTGAGTCAACATATGCCAGCACAGGGACATGTGTGAGGCAATACTTAAGCTGTTCAAATGACTCTTCGTACTCAGGAGCCCAACGACTCTTGATGAGTTCTTTAGAACCTCTCGGTCCCTTAGGCTTTTTCACAAGGATATCTTCATCTGTTTCATCTGCTTTCTCATAATTTCTGAGCAAATGGTTGAGGGGCCTTGCTATCTTTGAAAATCCTTCCACAAACCTTCTATAGTAACTGCAGAATCCCAGGAAATATCGCAGCTCTGTGATAGTTTTGGGTCTGGGCCAAGATGTCACAGCTTCAACTTTGCTGGAATCTGTGGATATTCCATTTGCCGACACTACATGTCCCACATAGATCACTGAAGGTTGGAAGAACTTGCATTTGTCCAATGACAACTTCAGGCTTTCCTTCTCAATCCTGTCCAGTACCTTCATCAGTCTTTCTTCATGCTCCTCTAGGGTCCTCCCAAAGACAATGATGTCATCAAGGTAGACTAAGACTTCCAGGAGAAGCATGTTGCCAACTTTTCTATCCATGATTCTCTGGAAAGTTGCCGGTACATTTGATAAACCTTGAGGTACGCGATCAAACTCAAAAAATCCCAAAGGGGTGATGAAAGCAGTCTTCTCTTTATCTTTTGGGTGCATAGAGATTTGATAGTATCCACTCCTTAAGTCTAGCACACTGAACCACTTACTGCTCACCAGGCAATTTACAGCATCTTCAATCTGGGGAGTTGTGTACTGGTCTGGAATGGTTCACTGATTCAGAGTACGATAGTCAACACACACGTGAATTGACCCATTCTTTTTCCTGACAACGACAATGGGAGAGGCATATGGACTTCTTGACTCTCGAATTATCCCTACAGCTTTTAGTTCTTCCAAATATTTTCTTAAGTCCTCCAGGTCTTCTGGGGCTACTCTTCTGGAATGTTCCCTGAAGGGATGGTCCTCTTTTACTCTTATTCAGTGTTCTGCACTTTTTGCAAAGCCCACATCTAGTTCACTAGTAGAAAAACAATGTTTCTTTTTCATTAGTAGCTCTTTAACTCTGGTTAGCCACTCAGGGGGCAAGAGACCACCTCCTATCTCAATATCTTCCAGATTCAACTCGTTGGTTCTGCTCTCATTCCTTGTCAACACAGAAACAGGTAAGGGAATGGCAGCATAAACATTTCCCAAACGCACTTGTGAACACAGGACAATGGGAGTACTTCCTTTATTTTTCAACCCCACAGGCAAAATGTCATAAGAATGCTTTAACCTGTCCGGAGGCCAAACTTCTGAGACTAGTTCCAGCCCCGGTGGCAAGTCACTTTCTGGATCCATTTCCATCATGAGATGAGAGGAAACTGTTTGTCCACACATCCTCACTTTGGCTGTCAAGCAGGTGACCTAACCAGGATGAATTATATGCCCTTTTGCAGACAGGGTCCACACATGACCAATTTCATCTTTCTTACTATCCTTCTCCCTTTGAAGGGCACAGAAAACTCGTCTCAGGAGAGGATGTAGTGTTGGGTGTTCCTGGGTCAACTGAGACATTAGCATTCTTCTGATGAGGTCAGTATTTGTCTCCACTAAAATAGATGCTGAATCCTTTCCTTTTGGCCTGGGGCACACAACAGCAAGTGTTTTAAAAACTTCTGTTGACCCAACAACTGAAGTGGAAAATTCTAACTTGAGTGAGACATAACCATCATAAGGGAACTTCATGTTACTTAGCCCCCAGATCTCCAAATCTTCTAACTTTTCAAGTGGCAAATGCTTTAAGTATTTTTGGTAGAAGTCTCTGTACAGAATGGTGATTTGTGCACCAGTATCCAACAGTGCATTACTATACACTCCTAATATTTTTACTGACATGACATGGGACGGTCCCAGTAGGCCATTGGGTAGTTTCTGTTTCCGGTGTTATTCAGCTGTATGGCAGTCAGCATGTGGTTGAGGTACTGCCGGTTGACCTCGCCATTATAATGGATAAGACGCTTGCTTAGTAATGCTTTGCGGTCTGAGATGCTGGGAATTTGGCTGAGATGGCTTTCCAATTTGGTTGTTCACCTCAGATGAGCTAGAAGTGTGCATAGTAGGTAGTCTCTCTCCCCTATTACATGGGTTAGTGTGAAAAGGAGATCCAGGATGCTGTCTCTTGATGTTAGATTTTATGGAGCTCTTTGTAACTGGGCACTCAGCTGGCTCCTTCACTGAGGCCCTTTGAAGTTTCCCTGCATTGCACTAGCCAATAACAGTTTGTTCACTCTTTTCAAGTTCTCTGCATTAGGACACTGTCGCTTTATATGCCCTGCATCTCCACAGCAAAAACAAAATCCAGTAGGAACTCTGAGCATTGGCTGATTCAATTCTTCCCTGAGTCCTTTCGTGGAAGTTTAACCTGATGTATTCCTCCCTTCAGCTAAAGTTACCACGGATTTCTGCAATTCTGCAACTGTCTTGGTGACTTGAGCTATGGTGTCGGTCAGGGAAGACACCTGCATCTGCAACTGTGACACCTCTACATTGCAGATGCTCTGGGCCATGACTCCTGTGTGAGTAGTGAGCATGGCTATAGGCTCCTGCTGGTGTTCACTCACTGTTTTAGTTGCTGTTGAACACTGAGATTTGGCTTCCAACAGGGTTTCCTCTTCCCTCACCTCTTTAACCAACTGAGAATAAGTTAGAGTCTCTTCCCTATTTCTCATCCTCATTTTCCACACAATGGGGTCCATAGCTTGAGCTCCCTAAAATTTGTCTGAGCCATACTTGGTCAGCTGCTTTTGGATCCATCCCCTTCTTTAGGATGATCTGGTGGAGCATTTTATCTACTTGCTTAATGTAATCAGATAGTTTCTCACCAACTTCTTGGTATGTATGTTCAAACTGATACAGTAGGTCAGCAGCCCTCTCGGTCCTTCCAAACACATCCTGCAGTACTCCTAAATAGTTCTTGGCCATGCAATCTTGCTTACCCATCCTTAGGTTACATATGGTATCCACAGCTAATCCCTTTAGAGTTTCAGCTATCCGCTGCTTCTTCTGAGATTCTGGGATAACCCACTCCTCTAGGGCTTGTAAGGCCTGATCCATCCAGGATTCAAAAATCTTCCTCTCTCTGAGGTGTGGGTTGTTTGCCAGAAAAGAAATGCAATTTGTGGTAGCCAAACCCAATGAATGGCTGTGTAGGCTTTAAGCATTTTTCTACAATACTTCCCAAAGCATTCAAAACTTCAGGCCCTATAGTATTTATGGGCAGTGAAACTGGAGCTTTTGGTTTCATGTTTCTGCTGGATTTGCTTTCCACACATACAGGGGAATAGGGTGGAATCCAAGGCAGTACAGGCAATCCCGGACGAGCCCCTAAAAGTAGCGCACCCGCAGGCGTAGCTGTAGAGATATGGGTTCCTTCCTACCTGACTCTGGTGACACCCCTCTTAGGCCCAACACCAAGGTGGCAAGAGGGACAGATTTTATTCTAGGTGACACATCTAGTTTAAAAAGGCAAAAGCACAACCATAAACAAATTATTTCAACAGTGCACCAGTTAACAATAAGGCAAGGTGAGAATATGCATGCAATGAAAATATACATTCACCCTCTTCCCCAGAACTCAACAGAAGAAGGTCTTGACATTCAAACATGCACAAAGAAGGCAATATCAATGAGCAGTAAAGTTTTATAATGCAGTAACACAAACATGGGAAAAATACAATGTCATTAAGCAATAAAAGAGTCATAATACAACAATACAGATATGAGAAAATGCAATGTCATTGAGCAGCAAAGTTCTTGAAGGCAGCAGTACTAACATGAGCAAAATGCAGTGTCATTGAACAATGAGGATTTATAGCGCCACAATACAAATATGAGAAAATGCAATGTCATTCAGCAGTACTAACACCCTCTACCTCCTTTGATCAATTCTAAACAGACCAACTATGAAACACTCTATTATACCTTGTTCACTGGCCAGTGACTACTTACAGTCTTGCTGCCGGCATATGGGGCCCAAGTTGGAGCTCACATGGATCACAGTTATTTGTAATCCACAAAGCATTAAAGGGGGGAACCACAATCTTATAAAAATATAAAATGATGGCCAGAGCCTCTCACCACTCTGTCGAGAATATCCTAGTGACCAGGCGCCATGGTTCCTCTGATGAGAAAAGTAGAAAATCACCTACCAGAACTCTGGTAATCATCTATGGCTTCTCTGTACTAGGCCTAGGGGAACTCCTTTTCTTGCTGAATCATAGCAGGCATGGAACTGCTGGTTTCAGACTTCTCTTCTGATTCCACAAAATACCATATCCAGGATTTCAGCAAGAGACAGACAGACACAATCTGCTACTTCACTTCCCTGTCCCAAAACACTAGAAAAGAAAATCCAGTCATGCTGCAAGACCCTTTTCCCTTCAGCTAAATGTTTCAGTCTTCCCTCCTTCAGCTAGTCTTCCAGAATCCTCTTTCACTTTCGAAATTCTTTTATATTCCTGAAAAGGAGCTCCACCTTGTGGTGTAATGGAAAACTACAGCCTATTACTTCTACATGAAATATAGTGGGAGCTATACACTAAAATCAGAAAGAATAAAAGAAAAGTAAGGTGGTCACTGAGACTATGTAGAAAAGGTACATTAATTGAGTAAAAAAGGGTAAATAGACATCAGTACTGAGAGATGCAGGCATAATAAGAAATGTAACTGAATAATGAAAGGAGCATATCATTATGGAGTATTAATTTTGTGGAAATGATGGTATAAAATGTGGCTAGAGAAAGCAATTATGTCAGTAGGCAAAGTATGAAGAGGAAAATGGAATACTGAGGAGGATGGAGCTTATGTCTACATTAGGGAAGCAATGACATTTGGCTTTTTTTACTAACGGAGTCTTAAGGGACTTTCTAAAGTTGAAGTAATTGTGTGAGTCCATTGTGGAGGTGGTGGTAATGGTGGAGGGGCAGCTTGCTAAACGTTGAGGCCTATTACTGAAAAGCTATGGTCACTGCATTTTTTTTTTTGGTTGATGCCTTTATGTGAAGGGCAGCATCATGGTCATTTTGTGGCCTGAGGTTATAGATTCTGTCTCTTATAGTGAATCACCTGGCCAGCTAGGAGGTGAAGGTGTTTTGATTACGTACTTGAACAGGAGAAAGCTGAAATGGAACTCAACACAATGAAGTTATACTCCCACACAAGCAGCATCATTTCCCCTCTAAAACCAAGTTATCATCACCTGTCTTGAATATGAGTCACTCTTCTACCTTTTTCGACAGTCAAGTCCCACTGTGGAGATCTTCTCTCATGTAATCCATCCATGTCTTGGCTGGATACCCTCATTTCCTCTTGTCTTCTTTCTGTTTCTCCCACATTTGCTTTATCAGATCATCTTCTGCTTTGCTGTACATGTGACTGAACCACTACAATTTACCGCCTTGACCATCTCTGTGACTGAACCACTTTGGCTTATGTGCTATTGTCATCACTCCTTCATCTCTTCCACAGTGTGTATCCTTCCACCCTTCTCAGGTACTTCATCTCTATAACCTCATGTTTTGTCTGCTGTTCTGTCTTCGGGTGCCTCAATTTCTGTGCCTTCTATTGGCATTGTCACACTAATATTTTATAGTCCTTACTTTTTACCATCTTCAGAATTCTGTCACACACTGCCCCTGACACTTTCTGCTGGTTGGCTTCAGCATGTCTGATTCTACCTTTGACCTCTTCATTCAGATTTATCTTCTCCTTGGTCATAACTCGAAGATATTTGAAGCTGTTAATCTGTTCCAATATTTTCTCTTCTATCTCAGTTATCAGCTTCTGATTTCCTTCAGTCTTCTGATTTCCCTCATTTGCTGCCAGGTCCACTGTATTTTCTGTACTTAGTTTCATCCCTAAGTGTGCTTAGTTTTTGTATTCCATTTTCCTATCATTTCCCAAAGTTCTGTTCAAAGTCTGCTTGTAGGGCTGCATCATCTGCATAACTTTGTCAAACTGCACATTCAGACCTGATTGCTGAAATAGTTTGGCTCCAGTATGAACAGGAATAAGCTCAGAGATGAACCCTGATGCACACTCTTTCCTTCTGGGGGCCTTTCTCTGACTCATTGTTGGCTCCAGCACCGAACTTTTAGCAACACGCCATTTAAGCACTGTTGAAAAAGTTGCTGAACTCCAGCAGAAATGTCCTCAGCTAGGCAGATAGACAGTAAATGAATGCCACACAGACATAATCCAAACAGCTCCCTCCCAATCAATTTGCATCATCTCCATCCAATATCTAAAGCATAGATATATACTACTGCATCAGTAATACCATTCCTATAGCTCTGGATTAACAAAAAGACTGGTGAAGGTCAACATTTTCTTTAAGCCACGCTTTAATGATCAACACTAGTTAAAAAAAATCTGTATCAACTAATGGATGATACCAGAATTGTTATGGATTGATTTGGCATTGCACAACAGGGCATAAAACTACGTCACAGGAATACAGATTATATTTATCTGTTAACAGAACAGCAACACCATCTATAGGAAGGTCTCAAGGACATTCTACAGTACTGACTCAATTACATTTCCTCCTTGGACAAGCAGTAGGTAATCCATACTGGGGCGTATCCACTCAGAGGTTTTCAGGCCAGAAGTCAGCCCCTTCTACCTGAATAGAATTTTACAGTAGTGAGTCAATGACAACATAACAGGGTGTTAGAAGATGGAGAAGCTGACCTGAATAGGGATCTTTATAAAAGAAGATCCTATTATATGAAAACTTCAAAAAAAGTGACCCAGATTTAGGTAAAAAATTAAAATGCTAACACATTTATGTGACAAATTACAGGGCAGGTAATACACAGGGAGAGTCAACTCTATCAAATATAAATTACTTTGTTTATAAAATCCATCATGCATTAACTATCAACCTAAGGAATAAACTTTAGCAAAATCCTGACAAAATCATACAAGCAGATAATTAAACCTTAAAAACAAGGTCACTGAGTATAAATTAAACAACTAACAACTTTCAAAATCAAGTATGTGACATAAAAGTACATCATAGCCATCATACCTCTCAACCTCTTATCCCAAGAAATCGGGACAAAGTCTAACATAATGGGGGGACAAAGTTCCAAAAATAGGGGCAGATTTTAAATATTGCTCTTAGAAACTTAAAAAAAGTTGCTAGCACAACAGGGCTTGTGTTAAAATGCATTTTCTGAAGGATATGAAGTCTGAAACCCAAATATATGTAATTATTTAGTGATTTCATTCCTCACATCATCCTAGTGATTTAAAAGAAAACTACACATTTTATGAGGAGCAGACCAAACTTTTGAGGCAAAATTCTGGACAGCCTGTGAAAATCTGGACAGTTGATAGGTATGACAGCCAAGGAAGAATCATTTCTATTGGGCGTGCCTCAAACTCTTAGCACAAGAAATCTAGACAAAGGCTAAAGTAATGGTGGAACAAAGCCTCAAAAATAGGGACAAATTTTAAATATTTCATTTCCTCATTTATTTAACATTTGTTGACCCGGACAGAGAGTCCAACTAGGACAGAGTCTATTTTCAGCGGAGGCCCGGGGAGAAACACTCCAGGCACATGTCTTTGGAATGTGAGAGGAAACTGGAGCACCTGGAGAAAACCCATGCAAATGCAAGGAGGACATGCAGACTCCACACAGAAGGCACCCTATCCAAGAATCGAAATGGAGAACCTGTTACTGTGAGGCGACAATGTTAACTGCTGCACCACTGCACTGCTGTTTGCTCTTATAAACTTAGAAAGTTGTTAGAATAACATGTTTTGTGCTAGCATGCATTTTCTGAAGGATAAAAAGTCTGAAACTCAAATGTGTGTGAGAATGTTTACTAACTCCAGTCTTCAGTGATTTGCCAGAAAACCAGATTTTATGAGGCATAAACATATCTCTCAACTGTACAGATTTTTGCAGAATGTTGAGATTTTTGCTTTATATTTTTGGGCTGATCCTCATAAAATTTGTGTTTTTTTTTTTTTGGCAAATCATTGAAGACTGAAATCACAAAATAATACTAAATAATGACAGAAGTTTGAGTTTCAGACTTTATACCCTTCAGAAAATACGTAATAATGCAAAACCTGTTATTCTAACAATTTTCTAAGTTTATAGGACCAATATTTAAATTTTGTCCATATTTTTGGGCCTTTGTCCCCCATTCTTTCTGGCTTCGTCCAGATTTCTTGCACTGAGAGGTTGAGATGTATGGGCATAAATCTGGACATTCTGTGAAAATCTGGACAGTTGAGAGATATGCTTAGGCAATGCTTGTTGATTAAAATGCAAGTGCCCCGAAGTGACAATGTCAGTCAAATAAATATAGCAAGAATCAGCAAGTACAAAATCAAAAGTAATTAACAAATTGGCCAAATAAACATTTTAAAAATTACATGGGGACATTTCAACATTCACAACTGTAGTTGCATATGTGATAGTAAAGAAGCTTATACCACAGTTTGCACAGAATGAAAAAAAATACAAACAGTTCAATTCTTAATCAAATACTTTTTAAAGGTATACTCATTTTTCAAACAACCAAGAATAGGTTAGTGTAAACTGACTTTCCTTCTGCGGGAATCTGCACACATCTAGAACTGGTTATTCTGAAAACTGATGGAACAACTGTTAAATTCATATGAAATACAGTACAGCCACAGTATAAGGCAAATTATGTTCTTGTAGCATAAAATCTGATCCAGAAATGTAGAAAAAACAGCCACAAAAGTAACCACCCCAACCATTTTAACAGATACCAATCCACAATACTTCCAGTAACATCAGACCCAGTACAGTTCATAACCTGAAGCTAAAACATGCATACATTCCCACTGAAAACATTCCTCAGAGAAGTTCAAATGCAATGTCATACTTCTCAGTGCAGACAAAAACATTTTTCATAATACAATACTTTTAGAAGTAGAAGTTACCAGCCAACTTAATATTATATCTAGTTATTAGGAGCTGGAGTTACACCACATTAAAGCTGACGGTGTCACTGCAAAAAAGTCATGCAACGTACCAGTAGTTCCACATAGCAGACAATTAGGTTCACAGGTGGACAATGCTCCCAGCTCATTTTAACTCCAACATGAAAAGTTTTAATTTTAATTGGAAACCTTTTTTAGAATGAACCTTCAATTTCAGCTTCAATTTTATTTAGGTGTCTTTCCACAAAACACAATGTACAAAGTAAATGTAAAAGTAAAACATGGATTAACAAATAATGAAATGTGTAAAACAGTTAAATGTAGGATAAAAGAAGGATTAGAAAACCTGTCAGCATATATCATCCTACCCCTTTTTATGCAGTATAAAAAATATACATTTTAATTGATCTTCATAAGTTGGTTAATGATGGGGACTCCGGAAGCCAATGAGGTAGTAAATTACACAGGTGGGATGCTTGATACGCAAAAGAATGAACACCATAATTCTGAAAATGCACCAGTGGAACTACCGGCAGCCCCCTGAGTTGCCAAGTGCAGAGCCCTATTTGGGGTATATGGCACTCCCAACTTTTTCAAGCATGAGAGAGACTGAAGTTGTGTTTACAAAAATAAACCAACACCAAAACCTTAAAAATAATCCTAAACCAAACTGGCAGCCAGTGTAGACTGTGCAGAATAGGAGTACTATGTCAGTAACATGTAGTTGCACTACATAACCTAACTGCAGAGGTGGTTAAGGTCAGTATTGGGAAGTCCCATGTAAAGAGCATTGCAATAATTAAGCCATAATGTAACTAAGATATGGATTATTACTGAGAGATCAGCTAGTGACAGACAGTGCTTTGTCCTTGTTATGTTTCTTAAATGAAAACATTAATATTTTTTAATGGGTGGCTCTTGGTCTCACAGCACCACCTTTTGGTCTAAGATAACCTAGATTATGCACCTTTCCAATAAAGTCAAGCTTGTTCCTTTTATAGCAAATGAAATTTGGGAGTGAAGGGCTAAACTGATCTCTCAAAGTAGCATGAAATGCCAGCCTCTTTTTTGGAGTTGTTCAATTGCAACTGATTACAAGAGGGTATAAATGTATGGCTTCAAGGTGGTTAGCTAAACATTACACACTCATTATTTCATTTTGAAGAATGGAAAGGCAGATCTGGGAGTCATTTGCATAAGTATGGAATTTTAGTCCCCTCTTCCTGATAAGTTCTCCCAGTGGAAGCATGTAAACAGTAAACAGTGATGGGCTTAAGAACGAACCCTGTGGACTCCACAATCCAATGAGTGTGGTGAAGATATGTTCAGGCTTGAACAGATCCTTTGGAAATGGTCTGAAAGATATGATATAAACCAATTTAAGATCATCCATGAAATGCCACAGTAATCAATAGGTCATGATCAATGGTATCAAATGCCACTGAGAGATGCAGGAGGACCAAGACTGAATAGATCTACCAGTCTCTGGGCATCGGAAGATCATTTACTATGAAAATGAGGACTTTTTTTGTACTGTGGTGAACATGAAACCAGACTGAAATGGATCCATAAGTCCATTCTTTATACATATGGTCTGAAGCTGCTTAAAACATCCTTTTTAAGAACCTTGCCTAAAAATAGAAAGTTAGAAACTGCATGGAAATTATCACATATATTGGGATGTAGCATTGGATTCTGAGTGCAGGGATAACCATGGCTTCCTTAAAAGCTAATGGAAAAATTGCAAGTTTCAAAGACATACCCAACATCAGAAAAATCACAGGCCCAGTGACATCAGACTTAGCTATAACTAATCTTCTTGGACATGGATTCAGGCCACAGCTTCTTCATCACATACGTAAGACCACAGGAATGAAGTTGTACTTGGGAATGTTAAATAGGCTTCTACTATACCCACACTCTGGCTGTCTCCCTGATATACTCAGAGACCACACGCCCACATATCTCATTAGGCACAGAGCCTTCCCCACAAAAATATAACTTACAAACAAATCCGGAACAAAAGAAAATTTTCCACCTAAATCTTTAGCACCCTCATTACTCAATGTGACTGGTCACCTCTAAAACAGCTCCATCTAGACAACGCAGTTCAGTACTTGAACAGCAAATTCCTTGAAATACTTGACAATCTAGCTCCCCTAAGAAAAATTAGAACAAAGACTAAACCAATCCCAAGGCTTACTAAAGTCACTAAACAGTTCATGAAACAGGGAGATGTAGCCTGGCTAAATACCAAGCAACCAATAACCAAACCACACTTTTAAACTATCAGCAGTTAAGAAACTCCATCAAAATCAAATCAAAACAGACAAAAAAACCTATTATACAACTATCCAACAAAAACACCATAACAACCCCCAGAAATTCTGGAACTCCAGAAGACAATTCTTAAACCCTGGACAATCCACCACCCCAACCCCTTCCTCTTCTGACTCAACTGATAACATAGCCACTCAATTTAACCTTCATTTTACAGATTCAGTAAAATCACTACTAAATAACAACACCACCACATTAACCATTCCCCCTACCACATATTCCCAACCCAACTCTTTAACTATCAATCCTATCCAGAGTAGCTACATAAAAAACTCCTCAACAAACTAAAACCATCATCACTTGTGGCCGACCTCCTACCCAATGAATTTCTCAAAATAGCAGCCAACATCTTAGCTTACACAACCTGTCTCTATACTAATAAATTGCTCCATCTCTGAACAATACATCCCCAAACTTTGGAAAATCTCTTATATTATACCCTTACATAAAGGCAGAACCTCTACCCAGTTATCTAACTATAGACCCCATAGCTATACTTCCACCTCTGGCCAAAATCCTCGAAAAGTGCATACATAAGCAACTGCTAGTATATATACTAAACAATAACCTTCTATCTAGTACACAACTTGGTTTTAGACCTAAACACAGCACCACAACTGCTTTTTTATGCTTTACAAACACAGTCAATCAATTCAGAAATAAGGGACAAATTGCAGCATCCATCTTCCCTGACATGTCAAAAGCTTTTGATATAGTCTCCCATCAAAAATTACTCAATGTACTAGCCTCCCTCAACCTCACCCTAACAGCCATCTCATGGTTCCTTAGCCATCTGTCCTACAGACAACAAGCAGTCAGATGGCAAAATGAAATCTCATCCCTCCTCCCAGTTTCAGTATAGGTACAACAAGGGTCTGTTCTTGGACCACTTATTTTTACCATCTTTACCAATGACCTCAGTAAAGCTACCAGCTTCGCAACTACTGTAAAATATGCAAACAGCTCAACTCTAATCAGTGCAGCTACTTCCTTACCCATCCTCTTACAAACTACTCAAAAATCTCTCGCTGACCTAGAACAATATCCGTCAACCAATCAATTTATACTTAATCTCAACAAAAACAAAGTAATGCTATTTTCAAACCACAAAAGAGCTCAGCCCTCCACCCCATTCATTATCTACTCCCAAAACAACACCAAAATTAAACCTGTAGACAACACCAAACTACTAGGAGTAACAATTGATAAATCACTTAAATTTGACAAACATGTAACCCAAACAATCAAAAAGGTGCATATCAAACTTGGTTCACTCTACAGAAGTAGCCCATACCTTACCCAGTCCTACAAATTAGCAATAGCCAGAAATCATCTACTATCTACTCTGTTATATGTCTCCCCAATTCTTATAAACATAAGAAAAACTGACATGCACAGAGTCCTGCTACAATAAAATAGCTGGATTTGCTACAAACCACACAAACAGATTACACCACTGCTTAGCTCTCTAACAACTAAATTGGCTCGAACTCTTTAACCACCTAATTCTTAACCAACTTGCCATCGCCTACTCCATCATACATCAAACCAATAATTGTCCTGCCCTTAAAACCTTAGTACAACCCTATTCCAACAGCAGATCCCTCCAATCATCAGATAAACTCTTACTTGAGGTAACTAGAGCTCAAAACAATTATGGAGATGCCCTATTCTCCAAACAAATAGCTAAAGCATGGACCCCTATACCCAAACTTATACTTCACACAACTAACCCGACTCAATTCAAAATTCTCCCCAAAGATCACCTAAGAAAAAACTGTCTCTGCTCCTGTACCACACCAGGATTATACAACAAAACACTACAGCGCCCCCATTCCCACATGCTAATTATACACTACTCTGTGTAAATACTCATACCTAAGCAATGTCTTCTTTTTTTTCCTACAGTGTATCTAAGACAAAAATGTAAAAATTGTTTTTCTTTAACTAAATGCACCTGTTCCTTACAATTTTTTTTTATATTTGTTATCTTAACTCAACAATTATTGACTCCTTGTATTGAACATCACTGACCTGTATTGTATATTTCACATTTGTATTGTACTCTACATGACTGTTATCTGTTTTGTTCAACTTATAAATATTGTAATGTGAGAAGCTTTTCTCCCTGGGTTGATGCTGAAAATGGGCCTTTTTGGGCCAGCCGGACACTCCCAGTAAGCAACTGTAAGTAAGTAAATAAATAAATACCTTCTGTTATGTAACAGAAGAGCTGACTGGCATTAAAGCAGTATGCATGTGGTCCAGAGTTGGTAGGGCAGATCTGATGGCAGCAACTTTGTTGGAGAAGAAATTAGCAATACATTCACATTTAAAAGCACGTAGGGCTCTCCTGGTGGTCGAAGGTAGGCTAAGCTGCACAACCCTTTGACCACATGAAAGAGTGCAATTCATTGATTAGATTCCACAATTATCTCTCTGGATAAATGCACTGCCTTTTTTAGTGATTTCTGCATGATAGACAGCATAATGCTCCTCCATCTCAATCCTGTCTCTTCACCAACCTCAAACGATGCTATCTACCTTTCAATTTGTATTTTTTTCCATGAAGAATGTGAACATCATGCTCAAACCGTGGTTCTCATCTTTTAATGAAAACTGGGCAGATATGACTTAGGGCAAAAGAATCTAGAGTTAAGGATGGAGAACTGTTGTAGTCTCCAGCCACATATCTGGAGATTCAGCATCATCTTCCAAGAAAAAGTGTAGGATCATAGATGAAAAAAGATGCAGCGCAAATGGAATTTTACAAACTGTAGCAGAACATATCTAAACTACGCAACCCTTCTTTTTCTTATGACAGATCTCCAGCCAGATCTACAACTAGAATAAGTGACACAGGCAGTTAAAGTGTGAGTGCTACATGTGCTGTGTCTGAAAGTTTACTGTTTACATTTTTACTGAGTTACATGGTTAAGTATTTTTTCTGTTTACCACAGGTGCTCAATGACGTTAAGCTCCTTAACTGGCCAATAGGGGCAGAGTTCAAAAACAGTTTTTAAGTACTGAGTTAATTAGGAACAGACTTTTATAATCAAGCATGACTGCAGCTATTATGTCTTATTTTTGTATTCAAAAATGAGTACACTGACTGAACAGCCCAATCAGCATGCCCACTGTACATTGATCACTGAAGTAACATTGAGCAGCTGGACTTTCTATTGGCATATGCTGAGGAACAGTGCAAAATAAAACAAAAATCAGGTACGTTCTCAAAAACCAAGAAATAGCAACATACCTGACTTTCTATTTCTGTGCTGTTGCTCATAAAATGTCAATAGAAAAAAAAAACCAGCCATGTTAATTCTTTTTTCTCCATTGCTTCACCTGCACTGAAGTGATGTACTGTGCAAGTGCGGGAATGCAAGTCCCATGCACATTTGCAGTACGTCAGTAAAGAAGGAAAAATGTAGAGGAACACTTCAGTGCCCTTATACAAAGACATTATTTAAGAAAGGTAAGCAATTTCTTTCTTAAATAATGTTATTGCATAATAGCAATAATCCACACCTGGGTGTGGGTATATCAGGATTTACCCCATGGTTGGCTTTGTTTAATCATTCGGACTTTGTCCTTGTGATCAAACCACACCAAATGTGGGTAAATCCTGAAATACCTACACCCAGTCAAGGATTATTGCTAAACTAAAACATAAAAGCAACAGAATACTTGTGGAAAATAACAAATGAGCAATTGTGGTTAGTCACATTACATAAAAACAACAGAGCCACAGACCACGTGAGCCAACTGTTAATATTAGTTCTACATAAGCCAGAGTTTTGTACAAAGTACTTTAAGAAAGCTGACATTAGCAGAATGTTCATATGGCAAGTTGACAAACATAAAATGAAAAAGAATACACTTGTAAATGTCACTGAGCATACGGTAGATGCCCCAAAGAATAGCCAAGACAGCATGCATGACTTAGAATGTGTAGCTGATGACAATGTTCACTGTCTAGAAATGATTTATCTGGCATCAGACAGTCTCAGAGATATACCAATCACAGTAGCATTATTTGGAGTACAACTAGACATGGCAATGGACACCTGGTCAACAGTATATAGTAATTCTGTCAATGACCGTAACAAACCTTTTGTACATACACCATCAAAAATTGTCTTAAGATTGAATCTCTCCGTTAGTTGTTTTGTACAAATAATATTTTTTAGAATTGTTTGAAACTCTTACCTTGTCTAATTGTTCCTTTCTATATTTCCCATTCTGCCATCCCTTACTCATAAATTAATCAATAATGGAAGCTATGGGTTTAGTACCGATGCAACCAAAATATGAAACTTTTCTGGTCCAGCTGTTGCACTGTTAATCTTGTTACATTTATTGCCACTTTATTCTTGTAAATCCATTTATTGTAAAGCATGTTATTCTCTGTACTCAGTGTTCTGTGTTTCCTTCATAACTGTGTTCATTTTCTGTTACTTACTCCACCTCAGCATTTGTCTCTTGGTTGAAAAGGGTCCTTAGCTCAGTCCATCTCCCCATTCTACAAATCAATACATAAAATAAATTTATCTCACATTTTTCAACCTAAATGCACTGCTGAGATCCGTGTAAGATTGCAGAATAAAGCACAAATGCTGAACATGTGCGTGAACAAACAGAAGTACAAATGTTGTAGACAGAAAGAAGATGTGGCTATCAAAACTGAGCATGCAGTTTATTTTCAGCCACTACAAACAGATTTAATGAAGATCAAACGGCAGATTGAAAACTTTATTTCATAATATTTAAGAATGATACTGTTCAGTTGTACCAGCAAACTGTTTTTTGTTTATTTTTATTTTACTGGTTCCTGTTTTTATTTTTTGTTTGTTTGTTTAACTGGGTAAAAAATGGACACAGTCACTCCAGCAGACATGCACTATATTCTCTGTTACATGTAATATGATTACTCTGGCAGTCTCTGTTGATAGCATGTAGATCTGTACGCATTCATGACATAAAATCAGTGGACCACTCATTCAAAACCAAGCCACAGAAAGAAGTACAATGGACTAATGGATATCAATGATAAATTATACTATTGTCAATTAAAAAAAAACTTTTAAAACAATATTTTAAAAATGTTGTTTGCAGGGAGGAAGCCAGCAAGAACCTCCAAGCCATTTTATTTAAATATACTAAGTCCACTGTTCTATGGCCATGGAGAAAGGACAGTCCTGTCTACAATGAAAAGTCATTCTGTCCCCTCCTGCAACATTGTGGGCAACAACAAAGTGATATCAGACTGTAATCACAGTTCCAACAACTCAAGAAATACTATACTTTCTACCTTTTAATAGCCAAACCATCCAAATTTAACTTATACAATATGGTATAAATACAGTGAATTACATTTCTAAATGAAAACTTTCACACATTTGCTTAAACTGTTATTCAGTGTATCTGGCCCAATATAATTTCATTTGATGAAACTGATATCAGAGTAAAGGATCCTAACCCATATTACACACTGATTTTCTCTGATCCAAAACAAATTCATATGTTGGCCTCTATCCAGGAGAAGGTGACAGGTACAGTCAGCCATGACCATGTAATCTGTTTATTCATTCTCCAACAATCCCCTCAATCCTGCTGAAGGTAAAAGGGAGCCAGAGGCTATCTGAGTAGTCAGTGGGCATAAGGCAGTAAAATCAGTCCTGAACAGAGTGCCACGTGCTTGCAGGATGTGCATATGTGCATGCACACATACAGGATGCACTCTTATAGTCTATATTACTAAATTTGTTTATTTTTTTCACTGAACCCTGCAGCTGACCATAAGCTGCCAGAACTGCCTTTGCTAATCCACTAGGTCTACCTGGCTCTCCTTATCACCTGTGGACTTACTCTGACTTATGTTCAGGAGCAGTGAGGAGATCGATGCATGTCAGTACAGCTTCATATTGCTGCTGGCAGGGCTTTGCCTTAAGCCCTAACTTCCTATTTCTCCCCACCCTGAGTGTACCTGGTAACATCCCATGAGTGGAGGTGGAATGGGTGGATCCCACCAAACCATCCCATATGTCCGTAAGGGCCTTATATTGGCAAGCCACTCTGAATATCCTTAGGAAGCACTTATTTTTATTATTATATATTTGTTATTTGTTGACTGGATATGTGGGCTTGTCTACTGACCCTTTTCAGCCATAACCCAGGTTCCAAAGAAGAAAGCAAATATGCAATTATATAAACAGAAAAGACTGAGCAATATAACACAAATATACAAACAGAGTTAAGTAATTGTTGTGTATACAGCTAGGTGTACAAATGATGTAAATAGACCAAGTCATAAATATTAAAGAATTAAACAACCATTAAGTCAAACAATGTTACAGTTTATTATGTTGCTGTATCATTTTACTGCTGTTAGTTTAGAAAGGTAATTATACATTGACTCTAAAGCACATGCAGCTGGATTCATTTAAGAGTTGTTTCTCCGGCCTCTGCCAGGGAAATCTAACTGAATTTTGGTCCCTGTGCACACGTTCCCTCCCTTCATCCTTCCCAGATTGGGCACACCCCTTCTCCCCTCTCATCTTCTCAGATGCCTGAGCTGCTAAATGAACTTGGACCACCTGCAACATAGGGCTTTACTGCTCAACACTAAGGTAGTAGGCAATTTTAGACAAATGTTTCTGGTATGGAGGAGGATGCCAGTGCACCTGGTGAAAACTCCTGCAGACGATAGAAGTTGTGTAGAATCTTCACCACAACAAGAATCAAACCAGAGAACCAGCTGCTAAGAGACCATATAAGCACTGATGTGTACAAATGCATTCATGAAATGTACTGTTTCCTTTTTTGGATAGTACAGTTATTTTGTCATTCTCTACAAAGTCATGCCACATATTGGCTTTCTCCAGACTCTGATAAAGCAGTTGGACCTCATAGCATCACACAGACTATACCTCAAGAGTAAGAGGCATCAATGAAATAAAGTATTAGTCAACTAACAAGAAGGCAAATATGTCTGACACGGTGCATGCTCATTATATTAATTATCTAATGAATGTGACCTCAGGAGTAAGAAGCATTAATGAAGTAAACTATTAGTCAACTAACAAAGAAGGCAAATATGTCTGACACGGTGCATGTTCATTATATTAATTATTTAATGAATGTGATAAGAATATAAAGAAAGAATACAGGGTTTACATCTTTAATAATGTTTAAAGATTGTGCCAGAGACCAAAGAATGTATATTCTGGGGGTGGATTAGAGACATAAAGGAGAGCAGAACTGGAAACTAAAAGTTCTGATGACTAGGCAGCTTAAACTTTAGGCATTGAGGATAGTTACAACAAACACACAAACACAAAACAAAAAAGTGTCATCACGTTGTCACAGTTCCTGAAGAAATTCAACTGTACTCTACTTGAAGCCAAGTCACTGCAGAGAGAAATTCTCCATTTCCATGTTTCAGTGATCTCAGAGTTGATTAAGTAAAAGTGGTATAGGGGTCTTTGCCTCATGCACAAATCTCATTTTTAGAATTCTGCTTTGAACAAGAAAACTACAGAAGTAAATATTGGGTGTCTATTGTAAACCCACAAGTTCATGTTATTGCTCTTTTTAGTGTTTGTGCAAGCTGCTAGAACCACTTCTGTATTTTTGTTGTTTCATATTTATTGTTTTGTTAGCCATGGTTGCAGCTGATTTCTTACAGGACTTCATATATTGTTAATTCCAGTTCTTCAACTGTTCACTTTGGAATAGAGATATTTAATCAATAATTAATGTTGATTTTTTTTCCTTAAGGTTAGTAAGAATTCATATTCCAAAGAAATACAGGATTCATAGGTTCATAGGTAGGTACTAGGCTATCGGCCTACAAGTTTAGCCTAAAAGGTACCCTGGCTTTCGCCACCCAAGAAAATTATTTTCCTGTGCCTCTGTCGAGCAGAGCCACAGAAATGATCCCCGGTATGAATTTCCTATTTCCCATCCAATCATCAAGATTTTTCTTGAAGAGTGCTAATGAGGAGCTTTGTTTGATATAGATAGATAATTTGTTCCAGAGTATGGGAAGTCTCTGGGATAGGAATCTATCCCTCCAACATGTTCTGTTTATTGTGGTGACAAGGTTTAGGTCCCTAGAGCGTGTAGCTAGGAGGGATTGGGATTTCTTTAAGTGGAGCATGTCCAACAGCTCTGGGTTTGACATAGCTTTGTATGTTAGGCAGAGATCACCTCTGAGTAGGCAATATGTGATGGAGTAAAGCTGGATTTTTTTTGAGATGGTCTGCATAGGGCATCTGTTTGAGGTTGGTAATCCTCTTTGTGAGGTATTTCTGCGGCCTTTCCAGTTGTTGTAGATGACTTGTGAGGTACATACCAAAAGGAGTGCTGTACTCTATAATGTGTCTAATGAGTGACGAGTAGAGGGGAACAATGACCTTTTTTTCCTGGATGAGAAACCTTTTGTGATGAGATGTAGAAGGATTTCCTGACTACTGTGGCAATGTGATTATCAAAGGAGAGACTACTGCCCACCTGTGTCCCAAGGTCTCTTATCACACTTTCAGTATTAAGTAGACTACCACCTATGTGGCAGCTCATGGGTACAGAGTTTTTACCAAAGGGGATGACAATGCACTTTTTGACATTGAGCTTGAGGCCATGGCTGTGACACCAGGCATCTGTCTCAGTGAGGCCCTTTTGTAGGATGTCCATATCGTTAGGAGTTTCAATTACGGCTCCTAGTTTGCAATCTTCTGCAAACTTTGTTTGCCAAATACCTTCTGTGTTAGCCTGTACTTCAGAAAAGTAGATACCAAACAGGAGAGGACCCAGGACTGAACCCTGTGGTGCTCCACTTGCCACTGGTCTGAAGTTGGATTTGGAGTGTGCTACTTTCACAGTGTGGGTTCTGTCAGTGAGCCAGTTGGCAACCCATCTTGTGACATAGGGATTTATATCTAGTTTAGTGAGTTTATCTATAATTCCAGAATGAGGGATGGTGTCAAAAGCCTTGGCGAGATCTAGATAGGCTGTGTGAACCACCTTACCATCGTCTACGGCTTTGGTGACTGCTTCAAAGAAGTCTATCAGGTATAGGAGACATGATCTGCCTTTTACAAACCCGAACTGGGTGGGGTCCAGAGTTTGGAGATTACCAGTGTCTTTGTTTATAAGTTCCATGATGATACATTCCATGGCCTTA
Organism: Protopterus annectens; assembly: GCF_019279795.1. Lineage (NCBI taxonomy): Eukaryota > Metazoa > Chordata > Ceratodontiformes > Protopteridae > Protopterus > Protopterus annectens. Next base: position 1,359,911,898 of record NC_056726.1, read on the forward strand.
CAGACCAGGCTCGTTAGGCTAATGGGGCAGTAGTTCCTGGGCTCCCCCTTTCTGGAGTGAGATAACCGTTGCTGTGCACCATTTAGTGGGCACAAAGCCTGAGGTGAGGCTATGACTGAACATGGTGCTTAGGTGGGGTGCCAGTTCATTCTGTAGTTCATGTAGAACATAGCCTGGGATGTTGTCAGGTCCCGTGGATGTTGTGTTCTTGGCTTTGGAGAGTGTGGTTTTTACCTGTGCAGCCGTGATTACAGGAACTTTGCATTCTTCCGGTATAGAGATGGGCCCTTCAGGGAGTGAGAGGGGGGTAAAGTTAACACTGAACCTATCTGCCAGGATGTTGGCAATATCAGTTGGCTCTGTATATTTAGTGCCATTGTGCTGTAACTCAGAGCAGATCTGAGTGTTGCCATTGAGATTCTTGACATAGCTATAGAATGCTTTGTGGTTGTCTTCAGAATCAGTGGTGATTTTGTTTTCGTAACTAGCTTTGGAGGATTTTATGAGAAATCTCAACTTCTTACTGAAGCTGACCAGGGAGTTTCTCCAATCATGGGACTTTACTCTTTTTTGCAACAGTTTCTTTCTTCTGTTGTAGAGTTTGTTAATGGCAGAGGACCACCAGATTGGCTTCCTTTTTTTGGAGGATAGCATCTTGGTTCTGTTAGGGATAGCATGATCCATGCACTCGTGTAAGTGCTTATAAAGTGCATTTGTGTAGGATTCAGCAGTTGTACCTCTATTGTCCATCTGCATGGGTGTCGTGAAGTTTGCCACTTCTGTCTTAAGAAGCGTGAAGTTGGCTTTGGAGAAATTCTTTATGGTGGTTTCCCTAATGGGGTTGGGGGTGGGATGTAGATGTCTAGGCTGATTAGCTTGTGGTCAGATATGACCAATGAGGAATTGACCACTGGTGTGGAACACCATCGCCCATGTTGGTAATGACCAGGTCTAGGATATTGCTGACCCTGGTGGGGGTGTGGTTAAGTTGATCCAAGGCATTGGAATTTATGAAGTTTAGAAAATGTTGAGCAAAAGAGTTGGTACATGAGTAGTTTTCCCAGTTAATAGTGGGGTAGTTTAAATCGCCCATTATTAGGGTGTTGGGGTGTACCCTAATATTTTCTAGTGTATCAAGAAATGAGGAGTGGGAATCTTGGGGCATGGTGGGGGATCTGTAGCAAGTTATAGTTTGGATTGCGGTCTTGCCCAGAGTTAGTTGCACTTGGATAATCTCTGATGCATTATGCTGAGTAACTAGCCTGGAGGTGTGGATATCCTTAATGAATATGGACACAGCTCTGCCTTTAGTGTTTTAGTCCAGGTTAGGTGGCTGAAAGGTGTGGTATGAATTATAGCCTGGTAATGCAGGGGTGCTCTCTGGAGCCTTGAACCAGGTCTCTGTCACTGCACAGATGGTGATGTTCTCCATTTTAAGGAGTGCCTCAAGTGAATGCATTTTGAGGTTTAGACTTCTAACATTGAGTAGCATTACCCTCAGATTTTGCTTGCTTGTACCTGTTATGGTGGTGAATTTGTCATTTGAACATTGCCTTAAAAAATGCACTATAGAGGTGGCAAGAGCCTTAGCCAGTATCCAGAATCCAAAGGGCAACAGGTGCAGGCCAGCTCTGGCAAAGATTCATGGTCTGTCGATCATGTCATCCCATGCAGACAGATACTGGGATCCCCATAGAATGACACCAGAAGCTTAGCCAATTGTTGAAATCAATCATTTTGTCCTTGTACTGTGGTATAATTCTGGGTGATGGCAGGATGCTACTCAGGGCTAGGGTCATACCTGCCTGGGCTACAAGATCAGAGAGCTCCTCCATGTCTCTTTTCATGTAGTCCAGGGAGATACATCTCAGGTCATTCACACCAACATGGACAATGACAGAGTCATATTTGTACTTGTTGTGGAGTGACCTGAGTGCGTGCATTATGTGGTGGATCCTGGCCCCCGACAGGCAGCTGACAGTAACTTTCTCCTTGTTTAGCCTGGTAAGTGAAACATCAGTGTGCCTGACTATAGAGTCACCTATGGCTGGAGTGTTAGGTACGTTGTTATACCTTATGGGCTGTGGTTGACTGGCACACTGAGTTTATGGGCTATGTGTCATATGGGTTGTGTTGGGAGGGTGGAGGTTGCTTGCGTTTCTGCTTTGCAGGTCTCTGTTGCTTGAGCAGATTTTTATTGAGAGCCTCCACAAATGTAGGTGTGTGTTTTGTGTTGCTATGTGTGTGTTTTGGTGGTGTAGGTTTTGAGGGACTATGTGATGAGTGTGGTGTGGTGCAAGTGTTTACCTTCTCCTCTTGACTGTCTAGTCCAGTCTTTGGTGAAGAGAGCTTTGCTTCCAGTTTGGCTATATAAGTCCATCTCTCACAGGTTGTAGCATTGGGTGGTAGGAGGAGAGGGTTGTCTGTGTACATGAGGCAATTGCTGCATTGCCCCAAGATGCCCAGATTAATCAGGTAGACAGGAGAAAACACCGGGAGCTGACCCTTAGACATGGCTGGATAGGTGCTTATTTATTAAGTACTAAAACTGTTTTCCTCTAGACAAGTGAGGAAAGTTGAGTGCTGTAGTAATTTGTAGCTTATTTAATGCTTACAAGTTGTGAACAAGTGCTGAGCTCAAAGAAACAGATTTGAGTGCTAAAAGTAAAAAAAAACTGGCTAGTTCTAAGGGAAAATTTGAAGGGCAGACTTTATGGCACTGGGAATAGTTTAACCCTAGCTAAGCAGCGATGCATAAAGTGTATTTTTTTCCTTAATATAACAGTAGCAAATCAGCAAACTGATTTAAACAAATTAACCAACTAACCAATAAAAAGCTAAAGACTGGGCCTCGTTCCAGCAGTCTTCAATCAGACAAGTTCTAACTGCACACTCCTGCCACTAGGGTGCAGGGGAACCTTTTCCAAAAAAAGATGGTCTGGATTAGTGCTCAAGTTATACAAACAAAGCTAGATTCAGCAGGTCTGAATTTAGGCATACCAATTTCAGAAAGAAACAGTTCAAATAAGCAGGCACAATAAGCCTTTAACCAGAAACTCCCAGCTCAGAAGCGCAGAATCTATCCTCTCCTCCCACGAGAGTGTAGACCACACCTTCTTAATGTAAAATAACTGGCCCAAAGCCCAAGTGCTGAAACCAGAACTAATACACTTTTAGAATAACAGACACTAAGCCTTCAGTCAGCAGCCCCCATCTTAGAAGGATGTAAGCTACCTGTCCCGCCACAACAGTGCAGACCACAAACCTTCTTAATCTAAAACGACTAGTCTGAAGCCCAAGTGCTTCAACCAAAGGCTTAGAATAGCAGTTACAATTTAATCAGGCTACTAACAAGCAGTAATAAATGCAGCAGAATAAATGCAATAAAGTAGGAAGAAACACAAATACAGTAAAAGCAGATGAATAAAGTGCATTTTTTTATATAACAATAGAAAAAGAGCAAACTGATTTAAACAAATTACCCAATTAACCAGTAAAAAAGCTAAAAATTGAGCCCTGTTCCAGCAGTCTTCAATCAGACAAGTTCTAACTTCACACTCCTGCCATTAGGGTGCAGGGGAACCTTCTCCAAAAAAGATAGCCTGGATTATTGCTCAAGTTATACAAACAAAGCTTGATTCAGCATGCCTGAATCTAGTCTATGCTACAGCAAACAAGGCACACCAATTTCAGAAAGAAACAGTTCAAATAAGCAGGCACAATAATCCTTTAACCAGAAATTCCCAGCTCAGAAGGGCAGAATCTAACCTCTCCTCCCACAAGAGTGCAGACCACAAACCTTCTTAATGTAAAATAACTGGCCTGAAGCCCAAGTGCTTAAAACAGAACCAATACACTTTTAGAATAACAGACACTGAGCCTTCCATCAGCAATTCCCAACTTAGAAGGATGTAAGCTACCTGTCCTGCCACAACAGTGCAGACCACAAACCTTCTTAATGTAAAACAACTTGTCTGAAGCCCAAGTGCTTAAACCAAAAGGCTTAGAATAACAGTTACAATTTAATCAGGCTACTGCAAAGCAGTAATAAATGCAGTAGAATAAATATAATTCAGTACTTTTAAGAAGAGGCAAAAGCAAAATAAACGGCATTTTCTTTTAGTAAAGCGCAAGGAGAGAGGAAGGAGGAGCAGAAAAGAAAATTCAAGGTTAAGAACCTAAGTGGGTTGCCCTTCTCAAATGTTCTCTCTATATTAAGTAGAGTGAACACCAGACTGGGAGTGGTGTCCCAGATCAAATTTACAGTAAGGGCGGGCAACTGCAAAGCCACCAACTATAACAGCTCTAAAAGAATAGGGTGTGAGGGAGGGAAAACAGTTTCAGGACAGATGAGAAGCATAAAACAATACCAGAAAATATATAAAATAATTCAGTCAGGCAAACAATAATTCAGTCAGGCAAAGTTAAGACAATGCAGAACTCTAAAATGTTAAAATGCCAAGAAATATACTTATCAATCAGCAATATATTTCCAGATTGTTTGAGAATCAGACTTCAGCCAGAACACTAGAAGTTTCCAACAGTGTATACAAGAATTTACAATCAGAAATTATTTTTAAATCAGCAAGCCTTGAAGCAATAAGATAACACAAAAGCTGCTAGACCAGTTTTATAAACTCCACATCAGGAATAGGGGAAGCAGTTTCAAGACAGATGAAAAACATAAAACAATGCCAGAAAATATATAAAATAATTCAGTCAGGCAAAATTAAGACAATGCAGAACTCTGAAAGTTTAAAATGCCAAGAAATATACTTCTCAATCAGCAATATATTTCCAGATTGTTTGAGAATCACACTTCAGCCAGAACACCAGGAGTTTCCAACAGTATATGCAAGAATGTACAAACAGAAACTATTTTTAAATCAGCAAGCCTTGAAGCAATCAGATAACACAAAAACTGTTAGACCAGTTTTATAAACTCCACCTCAGGAATAGGGGGAAGCAGTTTCAGGACAGATGAGAAAGATAAAACAATGCCAGAAAATATATAAAATAATTCAGTCAGGCAAACAATAATTCAGTCAGGCAAAATTAAGACAATGCAGAACTCTGAAAGGTTAAAATGCAAATACATATACTTATCAATCAGCGATATATTTCCAGATGGTTTGAGAATCACACTTCAGCCAGAACACCAAGAGTTTCCAACAGTGTATGCAAGAATTTACAAACAGAAACTATTTTTAAATCAGCAAGCCTTGAAGCAATCAGATAACACAAAAGCTGTTAGACCATTTTTACAAACTCCACCTCAGGAATAAGGGGGGAAGCAGTTTCAGGACAGATAAGAAACATAAAACAATACCAGAAAATATATACAATAATTCAGACAGGCAAACAATAATTAATTCAGGCAAAATTAAGACAATGCAGAACTCCGAAAGGTTAAAATTCAAAGAAATATACTTATCAATCAGCGATATATTTCCAGACTGTTTGAGAATCACACTTCAGCCAGAACACCAGGAGTTTCCAACAGTGTATGCAAGAATTTACAAACAGAAACTATTTTTAAATCAGCAAGCCTTGAAGCAATCAGATAACACAAAAGCTGTTAGACCAGCTTTATAAACTCCACCTCAGGAATAGGGGGGGGCAGTTTCAGCACAGATGAGAAACATAAAACAATGCCAGAAAATATATACAATAATTCAGTCAGGCAAACAATAATTCAGCAAGGCAAAATTAAGACAATGCAGAACTCTGAAAAGTTTAAATGCCAAGAAATATACTTCTCAGTCAGCAATATATTTCCAGAGTGTTTGAGAATCACACTTCAGCCAGAACACCAGGAGTTTTCAACAGTGTGTGCAAGAATTTACAAACAGAAACTATTTTTAAATCAGCAAGCCTTTAAGCAATCAGATAACACAAAAGCTGTTAGACCATTTTTATAAACTCCACCAGAGGAATAGGGGGGGGAAGCAGTTTCAGGACAGATGAGAAACATAAAACAATGCCAGAAAATATATTAAATAATTCAGTCAGGCAAACAATAATTCAGTCAGGCAAAATTAAGACAATGCAGAACTCTGAAAGGTTAAAATGCCAAGAAATATACTTATCAGTCAGCTATATATTTCCAGATTGTTTGAGAATCACACTTCAGCCAGAATACCAGGAGTTTCCAACAGTGTATGCAAGAATTTACAAACAGAAACTATTTTTCAATCAGCAAGCCTTGAAGCAATCAGATAACAGAAAAGCTGTTAGACCAGTTTTATAAACTGCACCTCAGTAACGGGGGGGGGGGGGAGCAGTTTCATGACAGATGAGAAACATAAACAATGCCAGAAAATATATATAATAATTCAGACAGGCAAACAATAATTCAGTCAGGCAAAATTAAGACAATGCAGAACTCTGAAAGGTTAAAATGTCAAGAAATATACTTCTCAATCAGAGATATATTTCCAGATTGTTTGAGAATCACACTTCAGCCAGAACACCAGGAGTTTCCAACAGTGTATGCTAAATCACCCTGCTAAATCAAACTGCTCATATGACATCCCTTTTAGCTGAAAATAAAGTTTGGTATTCAAAGGATGAGGATCACTACATGTCCATCTGTGTTTTTCGGGTGTTGTGGCATTTAGTAACAACACCAGGGTAACTTACTGCAAAACTGTTTGCATATAGCTTTTTGGTGTAAAAGATATGACAAATGCATAATCTGCCAAAATAACTAAAAACTGGTTACAACATACACAAGTGGACTTAGGCTCTGTATGTGCATCAAAAATCACATCTGAACTGTAAATATTATAATGAATCTTGATGAGTTAGTTGAAAACTGGATTTGAGTTAGCATTGTCTTAATCAACATAACCGGAGCAAAATGTAGCATATTTAATTGCTCTTTTGCTATATATATATATATATTCCCTCCCCCCATTGGAAATTAAGCAAGTTTAACACATGGATAAAAGTAATCATACTTCAATGACTTGCTCTTTTTTATTTCAACAGTATTAACAGTTACTTGTGTTTCACAACACATGAATGACTACTAATTTTTTTTTTTTTAGTTATAGTTATCTTGTTAAAGAAAACAGCTGATAAGATGTGTGGTTTCAAATAAATAAAATATATATCTGTGTCAAGAACTCCAGCTGTAGTGATGTTTACTGATGCGGTGACTTTATTATAGTTCCATTGCATGACTTTCATAAATCTGTAAAGTTGGGTTTAAGTTAGTATGGTAATCACTGAATTGGGAAAACTCTTCACTTGCACTAAATACATATACCAGATGCAGGAAGCCTAGAGCTATTCTTTATTTCAGCTGCTTTTTATTAGTTTATTCTTTTCCTGTATGTTTGCCAAAATATTTTTGTATGGTGGGTTATGTTACAAAAAATACAGAGTGATTATCCTGAATAAATGATATATCCTTCCTCAGTGGCATGGCATGTTACTGTTATGGTAATGTGTTAATAGTGAAAACATAGTTATATTTTCTTTATTCTTTCTAACATATACTGTAAACAATTGCAATCATTTGAATATTGGCATTCTGTTGTTTAATACACTTTTTAACAATGCAGCAGTCTGAAAAAAATGCCATAAATTTCCTTAACCATGTCAGTAATGTATTTGAAGTGCTATGCTATAACCAATTTCAGATTCTACATGCAAAATCAGTAACATTATAATGAATTTTACTATATGCAAATAGGAAAATATAGAAAGCAGATCTACTGCATTGCACTGCATGTGGTTATTTCCAGAACTGGACTCAGTTAATTATTTAAAATTAAGCCAACTGACTGCTGATTAGGAGTTTGCGTGTGAGGATAACAGATATTTGGGCATGGCTTTAAATATAAATTGGTTGTTTGTTGTCCCAGACAATGCTGAAAAGCTTTCCAAGGCATTGCCTTATTGGTGTAGCCCATACAATTCAACTGTCCAGCATTTTCCATACTGCCCAGACTTTTTGCTTCATATTTTTGGCCTGTTCCTCATAAACATTTATGCTTTTCTGTAAATTAGTGAAGACTGTAGTCACTAGATAATTACAAGCATGTGAGTTTCAGATACATATTGCAGAAAATGCATGCTAATGCAAAACCCACTCTTCTAGCAATTGTATACATTTATAACAGCAGTGTTTAAAATTTGTCCCTAATTTTGGGCCTTTGTACCCCCATTATTTTTGACTTTGTCCAGAATTCTTTTGTTAAGAGACTGAGATGTATGCAACATGCATACATGCATTAACAACAGTGTTTAAAACATTTTGTTTACTTTTCTTGTGTGAACTACCTTTTTACTGCCTTGGTTTTAGTGTTACATGACCCTGTTGTACAGCTACATATCACTACTAGTTAGAGTTCTTCTTTTGGCTTTTCCCGGTTAGGGGTTGCCACAGCAGAACTCCGGTCCGCTAATGATTGGCAGTAGAGTTTTACAGTGCCGAGGTGCCAGCTCGACGCCCAATCTTCAACAAAGGCACGCCTTACCCATGTCTTTCGAACACTACTCAACCACGGGGAGGACATGCAGACTCCATACAGAAGGCGCTCCAGCCAAGAATTGAATGGGAGAACCTCTTGCTGTGAGGTGACAACGCTGCCGCTGCACGGTTTTACTGCTAGTCGTGGTTCCATCAAAAAATATTGCTGCAATGGAGGTCAAACTGATGCACCACAGAAAGTGATCTGTTGAACATGTCAAAGTTCAGTGGTTTAACACCTTTTTAAATGGTTTCATACTAGAGGATAAGGCTCTGAAGTCAACTTGATTACATTTGGCTTACAATATGCACTCATTACAAAAAGGATGGTATTTTACTGAAGTTGCTGACTAATACCAGGGGTGTTTCTAGTGCTTCTACATAAACTGTTCAGTTTAAGAGCTCAAAGGCTGAGGTAGAGATAATATCACTGTTCTACAGCACCTGGCTCAGACATCTAAAATGATACAGTGTATCAGTTTATCCATCTGCTACATAATTAGATTATTTTGCTATAGCACTGCAAAGCCAAGCTATGAAAAATAACTATATTTCTTAATAATACATAGTTTTGCGTCCTAAAATAATAATTTGAGGGTTTAAGTTAATGCAATCTTCTCTTATTGAAGTATTTTGTTGCTTTATTTTATTTTATTTTATTTTTTAACTGAGTAGGTGGCTGGTCTATTGACCTTTTCAGTAATGACCATAGCTCAGAGAGCAATTAAACTGCTAGTTAGTAAGGTTTAATATAGATTACTAAGCTACTTGTCACTGCTACACTGTGAACTGTGCCACTCATAAAAATGTTTAACCTGTGACAGTAAAACGCCAATGCGTAAACCCAGTGGCAAATTCCAAACTGTCACGAAAAAAACAGTTTTCTCCAAGATGATAAAACTTTTATTGCACAAACATAAACGGTTAAGCGCTTTCACCTACTGACAACGTAGGCTTCATGATGAAGCCTACGTTGTCAGTAGGTGAAAGCGCTTAACCGTTTATGTTTGTGCAATAAAAGTTTTATCATCTTGGAGAAAACTGTTTTTTTCGTGACAGTTTGGAATTTGCCACTGGGTTTACGATGCTTGCAGCAGTTTTTACATACGCCTTTCTGATTCAGTTGTTTGTGCTTGGCTGCATTTCACTTATTAACCTGTGACAGTAACAAAGAAAGATAAATCCCTGAAAAAAATAATTAGTTGCATCAGGTTCAGTTAACAGTTTGGGTGCTTGACAGCACAAGGCAGGGGAAGATGAGTGTGAACATCCTGGTGGTAGAGGGAGGTGGTTTTCAACAGGCTCAGTTGTGGATCAAGGCAAAATATGAAGGCGTTTGCTAATAGTAGTGAGTCAGTGCAAGGAGGACGTGAACTGCGTCTATTCTGAATCTGCTCAACTATTCTGCTGTTAACTTTGTTATAGACTACACCCCTCAGTTCTACTCTCTCCCTACTGTATTTTTATTTACATCTCAGAAATGAATCCATGTTCTTATATTTTAAACTCATAATTTATTGCTTCTTTGTGATTAGTGGAAGCTTAATTGCTGCCTCCTTCATCACATTGATTGCGGTAATGTGCTGGCTGGTTGTCCATTGCAGCATACAACCCCCCCCCCCCCACACACACACATTTTCTTAAATGGTGCATAGGAATGCCCACTACATTTGAAGAGCTATGTAGCATGACAACACAGCAGTATCAAGCAGCTTAGTAGGGTATGCTAGACCTTACTAAATAGCAAAAAAAACATCTAGTTAGTAAGGCTTAATATAGATTACTAAGCTATTTGTCACTGCTATACTGTGATCTGTGCTATTCTTACAAATGTTTAACTTGTGACAGTAACAAAGAAGGATAAATGCCTGAAAAAATAATTGGTTGCATCAGGTTCAGTTAACAGTTCGGGTGCTTGACAGCACAAGGCAGCGGAAGATGAGTGTGAACATCCTGGTGGTAGAGGGAGGTGGTTTTCAACAGGCTCAGTTGTGGATCAAGGCAAAATACGAAGGCTTTTGCTAATAGTAGTGAGTCGGTGCAAGGAGGCCACAGGCTGTGGCCACCCAAGACAGTGAAATTAGCTTTTTCTGCTCTATGAAAAGGAGCAGACTTCTGAGAAGTAAAGGGGCACAGTCAGTCCATGCAAGTGCTCTTGTCATCAATGGGGTTGATTTAGGACCATAACAAATGTCTTTAGTTTTCAGTATGCCAGTGAGAGCACAAACAAACATTATGGCTGTTTATATGATAGTATCCCCTGGGTAGCTCACAACCCTCCTTCACTACTGTGTACAACCCTTGTATGAGGGAATGAATGGGCTGAGTCTAGTCAGGGGATGGCTTGATAGTCAATAAACATAGGGCAAAAAGAGATGTTGAAAAAAGCATAATAAAATAAAGTGCTCACTCCATAAATGTGATGACATGGCAATAAATGAAATCTGGTACTGTGTGAGCTCTAATCGCTGGAGTTCACCAGCTTTAGGGTGTGGGGGTAGGATATGTTTCTATGTGGCAGCAGATTTTCCTGCTGGAAAGGATTTTCTTGCTATGCAACATTTTTTTTTATCAACAGTAAGCACTGTATGCTGCTGTTGTTGCCCCATAACTTACCCCATCAGGACCAGTTAGTACTCCAGTGTTGCTAGCTTTTTGAATCATCTATGACTGGAAAGGGGTTGTTTACATGTGTACTTAATGAACTGAGTGCAATGTTTGCACAATAGGGCAAGACCATGTCAGTGTGTTCTAATCTTTATGAATCATTCAGGGCTTTAGTATACAGGTATAATGTGTACTAGACCTACTCTACTTTGCAACAGTGTTTATGAATCCCAGACAAAGTCCGCATACACTACATTATATTTTTGGACTTCAAAACAGGTTGTTTGAAAATTTCTCTGTTCATGAGTATAAAAGTGAAGAAATGTAAAAGCACCTTAAAATAAAACTGATGCTTCTAAAACACCACATTTCCTTTTTATATAATTTATTGACAGAAAGATCAGACAGGAGGCCCTGTGGACTATGTTGTTTGCAGATGACATTGTGACCTGTAGTGAGAGTAGGGAACAAGTGGAGGAGACTCTGGAGAGGTGGAGATATGCTCTAGAGAGAAGAGGAATGAAGGTCAGCAGGACTAAGACAGAATATTTGTGTGTGAATGAGAGGGAGGATAGAGGAATGGTGAGGATGCAGGGAGTAGAGGTAGCGAACGTGGATGAGTTTAAGTACTTGGGATCAACAGTTCAGAGTAACGGTGAGTGTGGAAGAGAGGTGAAGAAAAGAGTACAGGCAGGATGGAGTGGGTGGAGAAGAGTATCAGGAGTGATTTGTGACAGATGAGTACTAGTAAGAGTGAAAGGGAAGGTCTACAAGAGGGTAGTGAGACCAGCTATGTTATATGGGTTGGAGACAGTGGCATTGACAAAAAGGCAGGAGTCAGAGCTTGACGTGGCAGAGATGAAGATGTTAAGGTTTGCACTGGGTGTGATGAGGATGGACAGGATTAGGAATAAGTATATTAGAGGGTCAGCCCAGGTTGGAAGGTTTGGAGACAAAGTCAGAGAGGCAAGATTACGTCGGTTTGGACATGTGCTGAGGAGGGATGCAGAGTATATTGGGAAAAAAGATGCTAAGGATGAAGCTGCCAGGTAACAGGAAAAGAGGAAGGCCTAAGATAAGGTTTATGGATGTGGTGAGAGAGGACATGCAGGTGGTTGGTGTGACAGAGCAAGATGCAGAAGACAGGAAGAAATGGAGACAGTTGATCTGCTGTGGCGACCCCTAATGGGAGCAGCTGAAAGAAAAAGAAGAAGAAGTAGAAGAAGAAGTGAAAAAATACATCTTACAGAAAGTTTATTCTGAATAATGCATATGCAGATAAACAAATCAGGTCTCCAGACACAAAAAAGAATACAATGTTTTTGACTTTATTCTGACAATTAACAAAAGCACAAACTATTTCAAATGTCTACAACAATCAGACCAATCTCCCAAAAAGATTTCACTCATTAGCTTTACAAATATTGAGAGAAAAAAGTCATAGTGCAGTAAAATTTCATGCTAAAAAGTAAAGTATTAATATGAAAATCTCAGTAGCCACTTTTGTCACTGTTATGACTTAGTAAGTAAACTGTAATTGTTCTGAAATGGCACAGATTGGTGCAAGGGTTGAAAACTATGTTACCATCATAAAGTTTACAGTTGGCACTAGAGTAAGGTAAAGCTACTACATGGGGTTAGTGAAAAAATACATGACTTGCATGACATTCTGGCAGCACATGGGTACTATTTAACAGCAAGTCATCGACTGCTGACAGAATACTGATCATGAAACAGATGCTATATGTATTACTGTAAAGTTAAAACAGTACAGAAATGGACTTAGTACGATAACTTCAAATAGTTTTCCATTCTACTATACCTTTAAAGAAACAAAGATCACAGAAAGTTCATGGCTACTGAGTCTTGTGACCATTATGTCTTGCTAGTTCCCACCCTAGACTGTACCTCTCTAGGGGGGCTAGGCCAGTGAAGCCTATGGTGACTCTATGAATCCTCATCCAATTTAAACTATTTAAACTTCTCAAGAATGACACATTCCATCCACTTGCTTCCACACAATTCAGAGATGCACCGACATACAACCTTAGGCATCTTTGCCACTCATGTTCTCTCCTCTAAACCCCCCAAACTAGGCTTCACTGCAGAGACCATGCTTTCTTATTCCTTGGTCCCAACGTATGGAAATCTCTCCCTTCTTTTCATAAAGATCATTCCTCTTACCCCATTTTCTGTTCACAATTAAAATCACATTTCAAAACTCTAGCTGATCATATAACTTAATCTCTTCATCCTCTTCTTTTGTCTACTTATTTTGCTCTGATTCTATTTTTGATTGTGATTCTTTCAGTGTGCCAATTCTGATTTCAGCTCTATAACTAATGCACGTATATACTGTGTTTTTCACTCACTCTGTATATAATGCCATTTATCTATTGGATTTATTCCCTCAAGCCAACTATGATATTCACTTTGTATATAATATAATATAATATATGTATATATTGCCTTTTGTCATCTGTATATAATGTCATGCAACTTTTGTGTAACTATTGTGTTTTCCTTGGGCAGAGACTAAAATGGGGCCAATTGGATCAGTGCTGATTAACAAATTCAGAATAAATAAATAAATTATCCTGATTCCATATGAAGGAAAATATTGAATCACACTGCTTTATCTGCAGGAGAGTCTATTCCAGAGGTGAGGGAGATGCTGAGTAATGGATCTGTCTCAACCACCTTGTTTTATGGATCGGCTGAAGCATAGGTTTGTTAATTTTTTATGAATTCTAGGCATTGCAGTACTTCTGATACTCAATTAACAAAATATGTGTTGAGGCCACAATCTTTGTATGTCTTACCATATACAAAAGAAAAAAATATGAAAAGCAGAAAACAACTGCTGGGTATACCATTTATAGACCTCTTCCTCCTACATTCTACATAAAGTCCATCTTTTATTTGTTTATTTATATTTTTATTTATTTGTATTTAGTCTGGTCCCACAAGGCTCAGAAAAGTCATTAAAGCATTTCCCAGTTCTCTCAGAAGCAAAAGCCCCATATACGTATAACCCTAATTTTAGTAACATCAACTTAATTAACTAGATTTTCTTGGCATAAGGTAACATAATTCATTTCCACAAGTTGGATGAGTATTTCATTTTATTCTGGTTAAAGCTCAACAGTGCAAACTGCAAGCAAGAATTAGACACTGAAGAAAAGTTTCACTGAGCTGTTTTCCTACCTTCTGGAGATAAAGTGTGGATAATCTGTCAGGAGCTCTGTTGAGCATTGTAGTAATATTTTAATGATGCATAGATCTTGAAAATTTCATTTTAATTCACAAGATCAATTTATTTGAGAAGCTTGTATATTGTTTGAGTTGTTCAGTTCAGTTATCACAAAACTGAAGAACCTATGTGTATAAGACTGACGTAATGAATCGAGAAGGGTCAAGGCACTGGTTACATGGATTCTGACTGCACAATCATTTAAGTAACAGAAAGGATGTCTACTGTTACTGCCATTAGATTTTAGTGTGTGTGTGTGTGTGTGTGTGTTTGTGTGTGGTGACTGAATTGCAGCAAGGCACGTGTGGTTTGATCTGCTTCTTGAGATTGCTATGGAAGTCTGATTTTTTTAAATCTTCTTTATTAATTTCACACACACATCTATCTCTCTGTCTATCTATCTATCTATGGATCTACTTCAAAATATTGAAAGACCACTTACTCGAATCCCAAATCATTGAGATGACAATACTGAAACCACATTTCCGCAAACCATTAAACCATCAAAAATGTTCACCAGGAAAAGAACCACTTGGCCACCAGGACAAAATACACACAATGAAGGAAGTAAAACCCACCAAAATGAGAGGCTTCACCCCCCCACACCCCAACTAAATATACCAACACCGAGATTGCACTATAATGGGGAAGTGGGCAAACTTCCTCATGGTGACCAACTGGTTCCTTTCCCAATGAACATTTTTGATGGTTTGACAGTTTACCTAAATGTGGTTTTGCTATTGTTGTCTTGATGATTTGGGATATGAATAAGTGGTCTTTTGATATTTTGAAGTTGACCCATATCTATCGATATATATATATATATATATATATATATATATATATATATATATATAGAGAGAGAGAGAGAGAGAGAGAGAATTTGTTATGATAGAATTAATTTTGTTTCTGCAGTACCAAACATAGTATCATTTTTATCCATAAGGTATAGGACCATAAGAGGTTACTAAGCTAATGACCCTAGGGCCCCTGCAAGCCTTGCCTAGCCAAGTTTTACCCTTACTTCAGCACCTATCACTTCTGTCCAAGAGGGACACAGGTGGAACCCCAGGGGTAAATTTACTGTTACCCATCCAATCATCTAGACTGTATTTGAAGAGTATCAGTGAGGTGCTTTGCTTGACATGAAGTGGGAGTCTGTTCCAAAGGTGTGGTAACCTCTGGGAGACAAATCTGTCCCTCCAGCAGGTTCTATTAATGTCACAGACCAGGTTAAGGCTATTACAGTGAGTAACCCATGTACCATTTGACTTATGCAGCATTTCCACTAAAGCAGTGTCAAAGATTGCCTTATATGCAAGGCAGAGATCGCCTCTGAGTAGTCTGTATAAAACAGAATAAAGTGACAGTGATTTCAGATGATCCTCATAGGACAGATGTTGAAGACCTTGAATTTTCCTTGTGAGGAATCTTTGTGGTCTCTCCAATTTCTGCAGGTTCTTGGAAAGGTACATACTAAAAGGGGCATTGCACTTAATTATTGGCCTGATGAGGGAAGAGTACAGGGAGGTTATAACTTCTTTTTTTTTGGAGGCAATGCCCTTACTTATGAGATGAGCAATATAGAATGCCCTTCTTACCACTGTGGAGACATGGTGATCAAAGGTAATGGTGCTGTCAACCTGTGTACTCAGGTCTCTTACCACTGAGTGCATACTTAGGGTGTTGCTATTGATGTGCTAGTTAGCAGGAACATTGCTCTTACTGAAAGGGATGATAATACATGTTTTTGCATTGAGTTTAAGACCATGACTTTGGCACCAATCATTTGTTTGTGTAAGCCCCTCTTGTAGGATGTTGACATTGTATGGAGATTCTATGACTGCTCCCAGTTTGCAGTCATCAGCAAACTTTGTCAGCCACAGACCTTTAGGTTTAGCTTGCACTTTGGAGAAATAGATTCCATGCAGTAGAGTTCCCAAGGCCTGATCCCTGTGGAACACCACTGATTACAGGTCTGCTGTTGGAGGTGGATTCCCCTATTTTGACTGCATGGGTTATATCAGTGAGCCAGTTAGCAACCCAACTAATGATATACAGGTTGATACCTAGCTGGGTGAGTCTGTCAATTATGCCTGAGTGGGGGATAGTGTCAAATGCCTTGGCTAAATCTAGGTAGGCTGTATGCACATATTTCCCCTCTATCAAGGGTCTTGGTGATTGTCTCGAAGAAGTCCACCAGGTTTAAGAGGCATGATCTCCCTTTGACAAATCCAAATTGAGTAGGGTCAAGTGTTTGGAAATTACCAGTAGTATCACTCACATCTTAATAAATACAATCTTAATATAAATATCATTCTTGCTATGGTACATCTTTAATTTATACAGCCTTCATAGACTCTCTAGACATTCTCTATTAATATCTTTGACCAAAACTTGGGAAATAACATTATGATAGATGCTATTTTTGTCACTGAAACAGACCTAAATGTATAACAAATGAATGAGATGCAGCTTTTCAAAAACAAAAACATAAACATTTTTTAAAAATATCCATTCTGGACTTTAAATATTATTTCTTCTCTAGCCTCTACTCTAGCACTATAGTAGCCACCTACATTCCACCAGGGGAAAATATTCCACTACTGGAAAACATTCTCTCCATCTCTTCCTGAACATCCTAAATGAAACAATCCTCCTTGGTGACATAAATATCAATTGGCTAACCCTAAATAACCCAGGATCCCCACACAATATTAATTTATATAAATTTACTCAGCTAATTACTAAGCCAACACATTTTAACAACACCCACACTACAAATACCCCTATTGATTGGATACTTGTCTCAGCTCCATCCAAATATCACAATCCTGAAACTCTTCCTGATTCCCTGAGTGACCACTCGCCCATAAAGGTACTAAGATATACAAACCACCTCCCTAAACCACATAGATATATTACTAGACGTAATAGGTTCATAGGTTGGTACTAGGCTATCTGCCCAATCTCTCCAATTTCAACCCAGAAACATTTAACACTCTAATAACTAGAGTACACTGGGACTTCCTCACTCAGCTCGCCCTAGATGAAGCTGCCATTACCTTCAACTCTACTTTTCTGGAGGCCTCACCTCGTAAATTTAGGACAAAAGCTAGAATATCTCCTTGGCTAACAAAAAAAAACAAGAACTTTCATGAAGACTAGAGATAAGTCCTGGAAAAAATGGCTACAAACAAAAGACCCAAATGACCTACAAAGACATAAAGAACAAAGAAACCCGGCCAAAAGACTTATCAGTAAATACAAAAAAAGAATTCTATTATAATCTCCTTACAACACTAAAATCTTACCCCAAAAAATTCTGGAATTCTATCAATCAAATACTTCATCCTGAAAACCCTACCTCACCCAACCCTACCCCAGAAAAGACACCAGTAGAAACTGCCAACACCTTCAATACTTGCTTTGTAGAATCTATATCCAAACTCTTTAACTCTAATAGCTCAAATACAACAACCCCCATAAACCCAGCTTCTTCTTCAACTACCCCTCCCAAAATCTTGTCCCTCAAGCCCATCTCCACAACATACATCTGAACCCTACTCTCCAAACTGAAATCATGCTCAGTATCTTTTGATAACATCCCATCTTACTTTCTTCAGATAGCTGCCCACTCACTTGCCTATTCTATCTCTATTATCATTAACCGCTCATTCTCAAAATCCAAAGTACCCATCATCTGGAAACAGTTCTATACCCTACCTATCCACAAATGAGGTAACTCACTGAAATCTCCAACTTTAGACCTACTGCCATCCTCTCTCCTCTGTCAAAAGTTCTTGAAAAATGCATACATACTCAAGTCATGGATCATCTATCTTAAGAAAACCTTCTTACTCCTACACAACATGGTTTTTGACCAAAGCATAGCACCTATACTGCACTTCTATCCTTTCTCAATACTATTTCCCTGGCCAGAGATGACCATAAACTTATCTCCTTTCTCTTTCTTGATCTCTCAAAGGCCTTTGATACTGTTTCTCACTATCTACTATTAAACAAACTGTCTAACCTCAACTTCTCCCCTGATACAATGGCATAATCTGAAAGCTATCTAAAAGATAGATACCAATCTGTAAAATGGGACACTGCTTTATCTACTCTCCTTCCAATACAAATGGGTATCCCTCAAGGATCTATTTTAGGGCCACTACTTTTCAACATCTTCACAAATTTACTCTATACCTCCTGCCCACTCTCCTCTATTATACAATACGCCAATGACTCTACAGTCATAACAATAGCTAACTCTCACTCCAAACTCTTAATAGCTACCCAGTCATCCTTTAACTCAGTAGAAACATGGCTCTCAAACAACCAACTCATCCTCAACCTTAAAAAAAACAAAACTCCTACTCTTTCTCCCTAAAACAGCCAGCCACATAAAGACCTCTTTTACTATCCAGTCACTCAACAAGACTCCTATTGTAGTTGAAGCTAGCTCAAAACTCCTTGATATCACAATCAATGATCAAATTAAATTCGACCTCCACATAAATAATCGTATCAGGAAAACTCACCTTAAATTAGGTCTACTATATAGAAATAAAACATTTCTCACTCAGGAAGTTAGAATAGCCCTCATTCATGCCTACCTTCTTCCCTGCTTAACATATCGCTCACAAATCCTTACTAGCCTTAAGTCCTCTCTCCTCACTAGACTTGAGACTACATACCACAAAGTAGCTAGATTTTCAGCTCAACAATCCTACAGATCTCACCACTGTCTTTCTCTAAGATATTTAAACTGGCTTGAACTGCCCCACCTCCTCCTTCTCTCTCAGCTCCAAACGATACACTCAGTTCTTTACCAGCCATCTTTCTGTCCAGCCTTACAATCTATCATCTCCCACTATGTACCTTCAAGAAACCTCCATAGCTCTTCCTAAGACCTTTTAAAATCTATAAACCCAAATCTAAAGCAGGATCTAACTTATACAGCTACCACCCCTCTATTGAATGGTACAAACTTCCCCTCGAAATTCAAACACTCACACATCCCAAATAATTCAAACTAACTCTAAAAGAATATTTCAACAGGAAATGGATAAGCCAATGCTCAAACCCTCCTTGAAAACTCTCTACTTTCACTTCCATACTCCTCTCTCTTATACTTGTACTATATCCTGTTAGATTAATTGTAAAAAAAAAAATGTTACCACTATGTTGCTTTTTATACTAACAACTACTTTTAAAAAAATGTTGTGGCTGTAATCTAGCTGTTTTTAACATTTTTCTACCTGTAAAATATTTGTATGATGATGAAATGTACTCTATACTCTCACAAATGTAACTGTAGTCTGCTAGCTGATTGCCTTTTCTACCTGTATAATATCTGTAATAATGACTAAATGTTATAAGTATTTACTGGAGTTTTTCTCCCCGGGCCTCTGCTAAAAAAGGGCTTTGGCTCAGTCAGACATTCCCGGTCAACAAATGTAAAATAAATAAATTCTCATCTCAAATTGATCAGTTTCCAGTCGTGTCTGGATTCCTTTCTCATAAACATTTTGCATCATTAACATACTTACACATTTGAACTCCTGTTTTTAAATTACTAGTGTAATTGTGGTACTTCCTTTCCACTTTATTATAGACACTCTGTCAGTGTGCAGGCAACCATACCTGACCTAGTGCCCTAAAACAATAACATTAAGAAAAAATATGTATTTTCACTGTTGCTGTACATTTAGAACTCTGATTCGTTTTGGCTCACTTAGTCCCCACTGTTAATAAGCAGTCCTTCCCTGGCCAATCAATCTATTCAGTCTTCATCAGTGGGCAAAGGTTGCCTAGGAGGGGCCATCACTTAGACAGTCATCAGGGTTGGTAACTGTGCTTTTTTTATGTGGCCCTATCCTCCTGACACACAAAGCACTGGGGAGTGTGTGCAATGGGCTGTCTGCAAAAGTCATCCTCCCACTTCCACAAGATGTCCTTCCTTTAAGCAGCCCTGCGCCTGTCCTGAATCACAGAAGGTGGTTTCCTCAGTCTCCACTAGGGAAAGCTCTACTTTATATTGTGTTCCAAGTGCATCCAACCCTCCTCACCTCCTAGGAAAGGTGAGTGTGTCATGTGTCTTTAGTCCTTTTCTGGCTGCTCTAGTGTCAGGCTGTTAAGACCTGATCACCTGGACTCCATCCCACTGATGTGGTAGAACCAGGTTTAGAACT
Source organism: Protopterus annectens (assembly GCF_019279795.1). Classification (NCBI taxonomy): domain Eukaryota; kingdom Metazoa; phylum Chordata; order Ceratodontiformes; family Protopteridae; genus Protopterus; species Protopterus annectens. The sequence continues at coordinate 1,359,932,437 of NC_056726.1, forward strand.
TTATTTTTTATTTTTGTCTTGACTTTGCACTTTCAATATTTAATCTGATGTCTATGTATATTGTTATATACAATTAAACAGTATTGTTGACTACATGTAATTCTTATTTAACGTGACGATTTTAAGAGCTGAAACAAAATCAGTTCCGGTTTTATTGGTGTGACTTTCTCACAAAAGAGTTAAGCTGCCATTAGCATGTTATATTGACCTTAATAGTTTAAATATTCCATTCATTATGTCGTTTCAGTTTTCTAGGTTTAATGTCATCAAGACAGAAACTATGCTGAACTTTCAGTTTGAAGTTCTATCCACTGCTTAGATACTTAGCAAAGAACTCTTGTTAGAAGTTGAAGAACAGTAATTCTTGCTGATCTGTTTTTTTTTTTGTATATCATTATTGTGTTTTATTTGTAGCTTTTGTTACTGATTCTAATTTTATGACTACTGATTTCTTGAACATTTTGATTTCATTTTACAGCTTTTTCTTTGTAATCCACTGCAACCATAACTAACTTAATGACCATAAGATATAGGTTCTATTTTGAATTTGCTTGGGCTTGTCTTTTTTGAGGTCACAATAGTTGGAACTTATGAGCAATTAGTTTGTACTTTTATTTTACTTTTAGTGCTTTGATTTAACTTAATTTTTCTTACATTTATTTTCTAAAATACCTTGTATGCCCTTATGGGACATTTCTTTTCTTCTGTTATTTTTAATATACCTTGATATTCGACTGTAGCTTAGTTAGGGCCAGGAAGTAGGGATTTTATACTACCTGCTCAGTTTGACACCATAAGGACCATTTAATCCGAGTACTTCTTAACTGACTTGTTCTAGTTCCATATCTCTGATTCTGGACAGCTTAACACCTGCTAAGATCAGAAAGTGGGATAATGTCTTCCAGTTTAAGCCAGGCTTTGGTGATAATTACAGTATCAAGTGTGTGAGTACTGACTATCGGACCAGCCCTCAAGAATTGGATATGTATTCCTAATATGATTACACACAGAGCTATCTGAGGAGGAGCACCTGATCTGTGATATATAGAAATAAGTAACCTGATTTTTGCTTTTTTTAGTAGTTATTGCTTATTCTAGATATTTATAGCAATTTTATTGTATACTGCATACTTGTACTGTATTTCATAGCTATTGGCTCACTGCTGGTTTTCTGCTGTGACAAACATTTCTGTAGTGTTTTCTGCCTAAAATAGTTTAGGTCGTAGCTTTAATATTGTCCATATTCCTGACTGTGTTTGTGATAAACATTTCTGTAGTGTGTTCTGCCTAAAACAGTTTAGGTAGTAGCTGTAATATTCTCCATATTCCTGATTGCATTTGTGGGCCTAGTTGTTTGTTAGAGGCTGTTTTCTGAGCTCATTGTCCAGGCAATCTTAATTAGCAAAGACCATCCCCCACTTCAGTGAGAGTTTAGTGTTTATGGTCATTGTCTAGTTGGGTTGCCAGGTGTATGGCTTGGAGAAAGCACCTCATTGGTTCTTTTGAGCTTTTTTTAAAGTTGTTTCAGGTTTCAACTTTCTGTTACTTAAGAAGTTAACTTGAGTGTTTCAGCCATTACACACACAGCTATCTGAGGAGGAGCACCTGATCTGTGATATAAAGCAATAAGTAGCCTGTTTTTTTTTTGCTTATTTTTAGTAGTTATTGCTTATTCTACATATTTATAGCAATGTTATTGTATACTGCATACTTGTACTGTATTTCATAGCTATTGGCTCACTCATACCTCTCAACTTGGAATCATCAAAAATCTGGACAAAACCCATGAAAAATAGGAACAAATCTGTACGCTGATCAACATACAATTTGCATATATAATTTTGTAGCCCCACCCACTCCAATGGAATTGTGGGATATCAGCTTTTAAACGCAAACTGAACAGACAACCAAAAATATGGCCCCAAATTGCCTATGCCACATTAAAAAAAGATATTGCAATAGGGAATGGATGGCAAACTCATAACAGGTTCATAGTTACTAGCCTAGGTATCTCCGCCAAAAAGGATATTCTCAGGACTGCAGCATCCTCCCACTTTAAAAGTACAACACAGTATCAGCAATACATCTACACATACTGCTGGAGTAGAACCCACAGCCTTCTGCATAAAAAGCAAGTATTCTACCTGTTGTGCTACTAACAATGCAAGCAGACATGGCATAAGCATCACTATTTCTCTTCCCCTGAAGCCCTCAGCTACTTGTAAAATCCACTCAACACTCAACTGCATCTCTCAACTTTGCAGCACAAGAAATTGGGAAAAGACAACATTTATTGGGGGTGACAAAAGCTCAGAAACCAGAGACACATTTTAAACATTGTTTGCATAAACTTGGAAAGTTGCTAGAATAAAATGCTGTGTTACCACCATGTGTTTCCTGAAAGATAGGAAGACTGAAACTTAAATGTTACTTAAATAAACTTAATTTAGTGAATTATGTTCAACTTCTCACCAGATCTCAACCTCTTAAGCACAAAAAACCTGGACAAAGCCAATATTGGGGGAATACAGCCCCAAATATAGGGACAAATTTCAAATATTGATCTTATAAACTTTGCTAGAATAATAGGTTTTGTGTTACCATGTATTTTCTGAAGAATATGACACCTGAAATTCCAATGCCTGTCATTATTTAGTGACTTCAATCCTCACCGATTTACTACAAAAATCCAGAAAACCACAAATTTTATGAGGAACAGAACAAAAATATGAGGCAAAAAGCAGAAATGGTGGTGGGTAAAGAATTCAGGCTCTTGCTACCCAGTACCCAAGGTACAGGGTTTGAGCCTGAGTAACTGTAACCAGCCTGCCTATTTAACAGGGGCATTTTACACACAGACACACACACCTACACCTGTAAAATTAAACCTGTCTGCAGCCATTAGCACACTCCGGTAAAAGCAAACTCTTTAAAAAGCCAAACGGAAAGCACACTCAAAAGGAAAGTAAACCAAGCTGAAAATCCTGGTAACAGCTTCTATAAGTAGGCTACAACTCTTCAGTAAGCTGTTATACATGGTCAGCTGCCACATATGTGGTCTTTCATTATGCTTTATGTAATCAACATGAGTAAACAGTGCTCCTAGCATTGTGGCTGGTGAGGATATCCTCGCTGGCCATTAGCAGACACCCAGTAGTGAGTTATGGCCAGATGCATTTATGAGAGGAAATTAAAGGCTGATGGATAGGTAACTTTTGTTGAGTTCCACAAAATTAAACTCCATTTAGACTGTGACCTGGTAAGGCTTTAAAAGTTATTAAACAGCAATTTGGCTGTGGGGGTGGGTGGGATTACAACAATTACCAGAGAATGTAGGCCGCCTCTGTCACAGTGCTAGTCACTACTAGAAAATAATGCTATTATTTTTTTATATACTATACATACAAGTTCATGAAGACATAAACAGAATCCAGCAGTTCAGTAGAAGCAAAAAACTACCAAAAGCCAAATAAACACAGGTAAAATTTAGTTTAGCCAGGCATATACCCTGTACACCATGGAGTACTTTTTTAAAATTCTTTGATTATTATTTTATTTATTTTGTTTTGCCATGAAATGTACTAAAATTTAATTATAAAACTGATCTAGCTATCATGTTTTGGTTTATGAATCTGATTATATATTTTGTTAAATTACATACTTTCACAATGCTTCAGCTATACTTATGTTATCTGCAGAAAAAAACTGCTAAGTCTTAAATTCTGAAGTAAACAAAATTCCTATGGCAAATTTTAAGTAAAAAACATTAAGGATAGTTATCCCTTTGGCAATAACGAATGGAACACACACTTTACACTTAATAAAACTCCTGGTAGGAAGCTACAGTGCTATTAAAACTGCAACCAAGCCAAAATGTAACTTGTAAATTAGCACACTCTCAGTAAAAGCAAACTCTTCAAAAAGCCAAAACAGAAACCAGGCTGAAACACAGTGCTTTAAAAGTAAAATGAAATGCAACCTGTAACCTGCCTGCAGCCGTTAGCACACTCCCGGTAAAAGCAAACGTCTTTATAAATCTAAAACGGAAAGCACACTCAAAGGAAAGAAAACCAAGCTGCAGCTAGACCCTATCCTTATTCTGCTGCCTTAATGGTCAAGTGGACAGTTCGATAGGAACACTTCTTCCCTACCTTTCCAGTTGGCAGCAAGTTAGCAACATATCAAACGGAGCTGCAGCAACACTCTGCTTTGTCATTCAAACGGTGCCTCATGCAGCTACAGATATCCAGCCAGCCTCACTCGCAGTGTAGTTTCAAATGGCTGTTCCATCAGTACAGCATGGAAGATGCCTTGCTCGGGGTCACATTGTAGTTATTCCCGACAAGGATTTTGAGCGCATATCAGACGGAAATGTGAAATGCATGCGGATTGAGCTTCAGGCAGGCTGTTTCACAGAGCTGACGTCATCGCGCACGTGATGACGTCAGTCAGAAAATAAAATGTAAAACAAAAGTGCCGAGAACTCGGAAATGAAGGGGTGCCACTCGGGAATCATGGCACCCCATTATTTGGACCCCAAAACTCGTTTTTTACCGAGTAATTTGGTACGGTTGGGAGGTATGGGCTCACTGCTGGTTTTCTGCTGTAATAAACATTTCTGTAGTGTTTTCTGCCTAAAATAGCTTCCCACCCTCCCTCTCTATTGACATCTTGTCTTTATACCTGCTGGCCTTGCAGTTGCCTGCCCCTACTCTAAATTTGATCTTGGACACCCCTCCCAGTCTAGTGTCACTAGCTCATTTTACCTAACACAGAGAGAACATCTAAGAAGGCCAACCCACTTAGTTTCTTTCCTTCTGTTCCTCCTTTCTCCCTTTCTTAAAATCAATAAATAAATAAATTGCCTGAATCCCCTCGTGTTCTGATTGTGCTTCTCAAACATTTTGGAAATATAGAGTATATATTAGTGCATTTATTAAAACTGTATTTGCCTTAATATTGCTACAACTCAAGTGCTCTAGGTTGCATTGCATCTGAATTGTTTTAGTGTTGTTTTAGCTGCTTTTCTGTATATATAGACGTTTCTGTATATGTAGACTAGCTACTTATTCTACTGTATTACTGCCTCTTAAATCGTTTTTCAGTTATACACTTGCCTTGCTTCATTTAAAATGTTTTAAATTGCTAATTTTGTAGAGTTTTAATTACATTTACTGTTTAGACCTACACACTCAAGTGTGTTAGCCTTTTCTGTGTTTAATTACTATATTATTGCACTGTTTAGCCTGTTTTAAACCCCCTCCAAAAAAAAAATACTATCTTGTTTTCTTGTTTCCTGCCTTTCCTAGCTAGTATAGTCCAGATCCCAGGCTTTGCTGGTTTCAGGACTTTATTTTCTGTGTTCAGAGCTATTCAGACCTTGCTGTGGTAGAGGGAAGTCTTACCAGTGGGAGTGGTGAGCATTGTACTACCTATCTAACACTAGAGGAGTGGTTCCCAGCTCTGAAATTGTAATTTTATTAGCCATTTTGGGTTAATTTCTATCCCTTTCAACCTTCTGGCTTAAAAACACGTGTTTGCACATTTTTTGCATCGTGCAGCAGCGCGGGGCTATGGTTAAACTATTGCAGGTGCCAGAAAGTCTGCTCTTCAAATTTTTCCTTAGAACTAGCAGGTTTCTCAGTAGTAGCACTAAAATCTGACCCCCTGTGACTAGCACTTGCTCTAGAACCTGATGGAAAGCACTAGGAAGCCTTAAACTGATACAAGGACTCAACTCTCCTTGTTAATAAGAAGAAATTAATCGTAGGCACTAAACAGCCTATAATTGCAAAGTACCTTGCAAAGGTAACGGAAAACAGCTCTTGTACTTTACAAAAAAAAAACACTGAAACAGGCATGTCCAAGGGTCAGCTTCTGGTGATTTCTCCTGTCCACCTGGTGAATCTGGGCATACTGGGGCAATGCAACAACTGCCTCATGTACACAGACAATCCTCTCCTCCAAACACCCAAAACAACAACCGGCGAGAGATGCACTTACATAGTCAAACTGGAAGCAAAGCTCTCTCTACCCAAGATTGTGCTAAACAGTCAAGAGGAGAAGGTTAACACCTGCACTACACCTCAAGCAACACATAGCCCTTCAAAACCCACACCATCAACACCCACATAGCAATATTGAACCCACATATGCGGAGGCCCTTAACATTAACCTGCCCAAGCAACAAGGACCTCCAAAGCTGAAACACAAACGAACACCAGTCACAACCAAAGTGACACATAGCTCACAACACCAGTGTGCCACCCAACAACAGCCCCTAAGGCAAGACAACGTACCCAAAACTTTAGTCATAGGTGACTCTATAGTCAGGCACACTGATGTCCCACTCACCAGGCTGAACAAGGAGAAAATTACAGTCAGCTGCCTGTCAGGTGCCAGGATCTTCCACATAATGCATGCACTCAAGTCACTCCACAATAAGTACAGATACAACTCTGTCATTGTCCATGTTGGAGTGAATGACTTGAGACATACCTCCCTGGACTACATGAAAAGAGACATGGAAGAGCTCTCAGATCATGTGGCCCAGGCAGGTATGACCCTACCCTGAGTAGCATCCTGCCTTCGCCCAGAATGATACCACAGTATAAGGACAAAATGACTGACTTCAACAATTGGCTAAGCTTCTGGTGTCATTCAAAGGGGATCCAGTATCTGCCTGGGACGACATGATCGACAAACCACGATGCTTTGCCAGAGATGGTCTGCACCTGTTACCCCTAGGATTCAGGTTACTGGCTAAAGCTCTTGCCACCCCTATAGTGCCTTTTTTAGGCAAGGTTCAAAGGACAAAAGCACCACTGTAACAGATACAAGCATGCAAAATCTGAAGGTAATGCTACTCAATGCTAGAAGTCTAATTCACTCTCCCGAGGCACTCTTAAAAATGGAGAATATCGATATCTGTGCAGTAACTGAGACCTGGTTCAAGGCTCCAGAGAGCACCCCTGCAATACCAGGCTACAACTCTTACCACACTTTTCGGCCACCAAACCAATACTGAAACACTAAAGGTGGAGGAGTGTCCATATTCACCAAGGATATTCACACCTCCAGGCTAGTTGCCCAACACAATGCATCTGAAATTCTCCAGGTGCAACTAACACTAGGTAAGACTGCAATCCAAATTGTAGCTTGCTACAGATCCCCCACCGTGCCTCAAGATTCTCACTACGCCTTTCTAAACATACTGGAAATATTAAGATACAACCAAACACCCTAATACTGGGTGATTTCAACTACCTTGCCATTAAATGGGAAAACTACTCAGGTACCAACACCTTTTCCCAACAGTTCTTAGAATTCATAAATTCCAACACCCTGGATCAACTAATCCATTGTCCCACCAGGGGCTCCAATATCCTAAGCTTCGATCCAAATATTTAATACACTTTAGCACCTCTGCAAAATAGCCTTCAAGAAGTGATACAAGATACAGCAAAAAATCTTCCCTTTATATACCAACGCAACATCAATTAACAAATAATTAAGCAATAAAACAATTAAATTAAACACTTCCAATCTGGCTACAGATTAAGTCCTACTGGAGCAAGAGTGTTATATTTTAAAATGTAAATTGCTTTTTTGAAAAGCAGCATATTTTTTAACAACCTTTCATCACCAATTTTTTAAAAAAAAGAAAGAGGAGGCACATTAAATGTTAAGCGAACCAAAAAGAATGATGAAAATGAAATATTTTTGTAACTACATATAATATTTTAAGTGAAGAAGTTAATAAAGTTATTGTTCATTATTGGAATTTTTTACAAAATGATGTATTGTTATTAATAAAAAAATATGTATGTCATATAAGAGGGGACAGAATTTAAAGATATATTAGTTAAGGCTTATTTTATATTACCGGATGTCAGTTTAGTTAGGTCCCCTAGATTAAATGGTACAATAGCATGTAATAATTGTAGTATATGTAGACATATTGTGCCTGCTTTTACTGAGATAAATAGAAATAAGTTTATGGTGAATGGTAGCTATGGGTGCAATACAGAAGGTATTATTTATTGTTTTAGATGCCCTTGTAATCTTTATTATATAGGACAAAGTAAAAGAAAGTTTAAGGTGCGAGTACAAGAGCACATTAGAGATATAAAAAAGAATAGAATGGAAAGTTCTGCAGCTATGCACTTTTTGAGAAACATGATGGGAATCATACTCTATTACAGGCAACTATTCTGGAGAAAGTTTTTTTAAAAATTGGTGATGAAAGGTTGTTAAAAAATATGCTGCTTTTCAAAGAAGCAATTTACATTTTAAAATATCACTCTTGCTCCAGTAGGACTTAATCTGGAGCTAGATTGGAAGTGTTTAATTTAATTGTTTTATTGCTTAATTATTTGTTAATTGATGTTGGGTTGGTATACAAAGGGAAGATTTTTTGCTGTATCTTGTATCACTTTTTGAAGGCTATTTTGCCAAGGTGCTAAAGTGTATTAAATATTTGGATCGAAGCCTGGTGGGGTTTTTTATTTTCTCACTTTTGCTGAGTTTGCTCAGTGTTCGTTGTGGTTGGTTAGCTCCAATATCCTAGACCTGGTCATTACCAACATGGGAGATAGATGCTCCACACCAGTGGTCACCCCCTCATTGGCCAGATCTGACCATAAGCAAATCACCCTTGACATCCACATCCCACCCCCACCCCCCAGTAAGGAAACCACCGTAAAAAACTTTTCCAAAGCCAACTTTATGCTACTCAAGTCAGAGGTGAGAAACTTCATGACACCCATGCAGACGGGAGCTGAAAGTATGACTGCTGAATCCTACACTAAGGCACTGTATGAGCATATCCCCTCGTGCGTGAATTGTGCCATCCCAAATAGAACCAAGACTCTTTCCTCCAAAAAAAAAGGAAGCCAATCTGGTGGTCCCCTGCCATAAACAAACTATACAACAGAAGGAAGAAACTGTTGCAGAAAAGAGGAAAATCCCAGGATGGAAAAAACTCCCTTACCAGCCTCAGTAAGAAGCTGAGATCCCTCATAAAATCCTCCAAAGCTAGTTATGAAAATAAAATTGCCAAAGATTCCAAAGACAACCACAAGGCATTCAATAGTTACGTCAAGAATCTAAATGGCAATGCTCAGATCTGCTCTGAGCTACAACAGAATGGCATTACATATACTGATCCCAAGGATATTGCCAGTATCCTGGCAGATCGATTTAGTGCCAACTTCACCCCCTCTCACTCCCTAAAGGGCCCATCTCAATACCAAAAGATTGTCAAATTCCAGTAATCATGGCCACACAGGTAGAAACCGCACTCTCCAAAGCTAAGAATACAGCATCCATGGGACCAGATGACATCCTGGGCTGTGTACTACATGAACTACACAATGAACTGGCACCTCACCTAAGTGTCATGTTTAATCATAGCCTCACCTCAGGCTTCATGCCCACTGAATGGTGCAGAGCTATAGTTATCCACTCCACAAGGGGGGATCCACCTTGGATACTGGGAACTACCTTCCCATCAGTCTGATGAGCCTGATCTGCAAGGGCATGGAATGCATTATCATGGAACATATAAACAAAGACACTGGCAACCTTCAAACACCGGACCCCACCCAGTTTGGGTTCGTGAAGGGCCGATCTTGTCTCCTGAACCTGAACCTGAGTAACTTCTTCAAATCAGTCTCCAGAGCTGTGGACGAGGGTAAGACGGTCCATACAGCCTATCTGGACCTCGCCAAGGTCTTCGACACCACCCCCCACTCTGGAATCACAGATAAACTTACTAAGCTGGGCATAAATTCCTATGTCACTCGATGGGTTGCCAACTGGCTTACTGACAGAACCCACACTGTAAAAGTAGCCAACTCCAAATCCAGCTTCAGACAAGTGACAAGTGGAGTATCTCAGGGTTCAGTCCTGGGACTGCTCTTGCTTGGCATCTACTTCTCTGAAGTACAGGCCAACACTAAGGGACTCTGGCTAACAAAGTTTGCAGATGACTGCAAACTGGGAGCCATTATTGAATCCCCAAATGATGTGGATATTCTACAAAAGGGCCTTACAGAAACAGATGCTTGGTGCCAGAGCCATGGGCTCAAGCTTAATGCCAAGAAATGTATAGTTATCCCCTTTGGGAAAAAAACATGTACCCATGAATTACCACATAGGTGACAGTACACTAAACACTGAAAGTGTGATGATAGACTTAGGGGCACTGGTGGACAGTGGTCTCACCTTCGATAACCACATCGCCACAACAGTCAGGAAATCCTTCTATGTGGCACACCTCATCACTAAGGACTTTTCATTCAGAAAAAAGGTCATTGTCCCACTGTACTCATCCCTCATTAGACCCATTATAGAATACAATGCCCTGTTTGGTATGTACCTCACAAGACATCTGCAACAGCTGGAAAGGCTGCAGAAATACCTCACTAAAAGAATCACAGGCCTAAAGCAGATGCTCTATGCTGACCATCTAAAAAAATTCCAGCTATACTCTGTTGCATGTCATCTTCTCAGAGGCGATCTCTGTTTAACATACAAGGGCATGTCAAACCCTGAGCTGTTGGACATGCTCCACTTAAAGAAATCCCAATCCCTCAGAGCCACACACTCCAGGGATCTAAACCTTGTCATCACAATGAACAAAACATGCTGGAGGGATAGGTTCCTGACCCACAGACTCCCCATACTCTGGAATAGACTGCCCATACATGTCAAGCAGAGCGCCTCCTTGGCCCTCTTCAAAAGGAACCTTGATGATTGGATGGGAGATAGGAAATTCACCCCGGGGATCATGTCAGTCACCTTGCTAGACAGGGGTCCAGGGAAGTAAATATTGTGGGAAGAAATATCCAGGGAATTGTTATGGCTAGGCTTGTATAGGCCCTAGGGTCGATAGCCTAGTACCAACCTATGATGTCAGCACTGGTTCACAGAAGTTACTAGCCTAGTAACCACCTATGAACCAGTGCTGACAGCATTACATATACAATTCTTGAGGGATGGAATGATACTCATACACTTGATATTGTAGGTATCACGAAAGCCTGGCTTAAACTGGAAGACATTATCCCACTTTCTGAAATTAGCAGGTGTTAAGCCATCCAGAGTCCGAGATATGGAACTAGAAAACATCACTTAAGAAGTACTTGAATTAAATAGTTCTTATGGTGTCAAACAAACTTGGTGACAGTGACCATAACATGTATGTGAAAACATAATGTCTAACTATTTAAGAATTAGAAATGGCTTATTATACAATGACCCCCCCCATTAATATTCCAAAACGTGCACGCTGATTGGTCAGCGTGCACGTTGTAAATCAGAGTTATAGTAATGGAAAAAGGTCCGATCGCCCAGACTTTTTCCATTAGTATAACTCTTTTTTTACAGCAACGGAGAACGCAAGATCTCCGTTGTTTTTTTTAAAGCTGTCTCGCTATATTAAACTCCTTTAACATAGCGAGACAGTTTGTAAAAAGCAATAGAGATCTTGCTTTCTCCGTTGCTTCTGCCCACAGCTCTGATGTACTGCGCAAGCATACGCATGCGCAGTACATCAGAACTGCCGCAGAATACCAGCCAACTGCGGAAGGGCAGCAAAGAGGCATTATACAATGCCATTATTTAAGAAAAGTAATTATTTTTTTTCTTAAATAATGTCATTGTATAATAGCAATAACCCACTTCTGGGTGTGGGTAATGCTGTATTTACCCACGGTTGTCTTTGGCCACTCAGGCTTCACCCTCGTGACCAAACCACACCAACCGTGGGTAAATCCAGCATTGCCCATACCCAGGCGTGGGTTATTGCTATAGTATATAGTCTTCCTCTCCACCAAAGATGAATTGCCTTTCTGCTGGGTGACCTTAACCTTGATTGGAAGCTTTAATCCTCTAACATTCTAAACAGTTATCTAAATAATTGTTCTTTTAATCAGTCAGTGAAATGACCCACAAGGCTCATGGATTCTATCTTTGGTTATATACCAATTATTCAGATCAGTGTTCAGTAGTAACTATGGAAAGAATGACTTTCAGTGACCACTGTGATTTTTTTCACCACTTTCTCTGAAAAGGCAGAACTTTACCTGGCAATAAAATAAGTTGTAGGACTCTCATTCAGGTTTTGACTATTTATTAGTAGAACAAACTTTTCACAACTGATTCCTCATGACATGATAAATACTATCCCCATTAAGGTATATAAAAACCTAAGCATTTGGAGAAATTAAACCAAGATAAGGGTTATTATTGCAGGACTCACAGAGGTAAATGCAGGCCAATGTTCTGGCTAATTACTGAGGTAAAACAGACTTTAGGGTGACATACAGAAGCCTGGAAGCTATACAGCTGAATTAGGACTCAAAGTGATTTTCAGAATTAATGCATTTTTGGAAATCATTACAAAAGGCTGCATAATAAGGACAAGACAAACTTTATGAACACAAGGCAAAAATTGTTAGCAGCTAATGCAAATGGTCTGTGAAAGGAAAGTGAACACCGTGTGGGTATTACAAAGCAAATTCAGGTTTATTCCTTAGGAGTGGAAGGTTGGCAAAATGGTTAAGGTGTTTACTTTGCAAACATAAGGTGCAGGGTTTGATTCTCACATGTGGTAATTAGTTAGGCTAAAAATGGCCCACAAGGGCAGTTAGCCTAGTACTAATCTATGAACCTATGAAGAAAGGTGAATATATTAACTATCCAACTGTAATGGCTGTTTCCATTCTTTCTTTTTTTTAATTTTCAAGCCTGTTTGACAAATTTGATTTGGTCCATATATGATATCTTATTACTTATAGACAAACAACTGAAGGATTATTCTCTTTCCAAATCAAAATATCTGCACTGTTTCTCTTTACAAACCTTGGTTCAACAGTCTCAGATGGCCTCTGAATTAAATTCATTGGGGCCTGCAATGCTTTCATCTTTGAACCTGTTGTACAACAAATTTTCCCTGAAATTTGGAAGACAGCTTATGTCATTTATGTACCCAAACAGGAATCTAAAGCAAGTATTGAATACTATCAGCCTATGTTGTTGTTCTTATTGTTATCCAAATATTGGAAAAGGCTATAGCAATACAATTAAAGAAATGTTTATTTCTGAGTGATTCTGAGTGATTCATAGTATGTTTTTGAAAGAGGCATAGTATTATTTCTGCTCACCAAATTCATACTACTTGTATGAAAATGTGAAGCTCATTGGAGTGGTGTTTGTTGATCTTTTCAGGCTTTTTAATTATGTAACTCATGCATTATTGCTGTCTGCACTGACACTCTGTGAGCTAAATACCAAATCACTTAATTGCTTTGACAGCTGTCTGCAAAACAGAATCTCTAGGATGTCCTTGAATCACCAACTATTCTATTCTATTCTCATACCACCAACAGAGGTTTGCCCAAATATGTTTATTGGCGGTTTCTTTTAATTTTTTTTATTAATACAGTTATTCTTTGACTTTGTCTGAAGAATTTGGGCATCTTGGGGCAATGTAGAAATTGCCTCATGTACACAGACAACCCTCTCCTCCTACCACCCAACACTACAACCTGTGAGAGATGCACTTATATAGCCAAACTGGAGGTAAAGCTCTCTCCAATCAAGACTGAACTTGACAGTCAAGAGGAGAAGGTAAACACTTGCACCACACCACACTCATCACATAGTCTCACTAAATCTACACCACCAAAATCCACACATAGAAACACAAAAACATTTGCAGAGGCTCGCAATAATAATCTGCTCAAGCAACAGAGACCTCCAAAGTAGAAATGCAAGCAACCTCCACCCCCCAACACAACCCAAATGACACATAGCCCGCAGACTCAGTGTGCCACTCAATCACAGCCAATAAGGCAAAACAACATACCCAACACACTAGTCATAGGTGACTCTATAGTCAGGCACATTGATGTCCCACTCACCAGGCTAAACAAGGAGAAGGTTACTGTCAGCTGCTTGTCGGGTGCTAGGATCCGCCACATCAAGTCACTCCACAACAAGTACAAATATGACTCTGTCATTTTCCATGTTGGTGTGAACGACCTCAGACGTACCTCCCTGGACTACATGAAAAGAGACATGGAAGAGCTCTCTGATCTTGTAGCCCAGGCAGGTATGACCCTAGCCCTGAGTAGCATTCTGCCATCACCCAGAATGATGCCGCAGTACAAGGACAAAATGATTGACTTCAACAATTGGCTAAGCTTCTGGTGCCATTCTAAAGGGATCCAGTATCTGTCTGCCTGAGATGACATGGTTGACAGACCACGATGCTTTGCCAGAGATGGCCTGCACCTGTCACCCCTGGGATTCCGGATACTGGCTAAGGTTCTTGCCGCCCCTATAGTGCCTTTTTAAGGCAAGGTTCAAATGACAAATTTACCACCGTAACAGGAACAGGCAAGCAAAAACTGAGGGTGATGCTACTAAATGCTAGAAGTCTAAATCTCAAAATGCACTCACTCGAGGCACTCCTTAAAATGGAGAACATTGATATCTGTGCAGTGACTGAGACCTGGTTCAAGGCTCCAGAGAGCACCCCTGCACTACCAGGCTATAACTCATACCACACTTTTCGGCCATGTAACCTGGACCGGAACACCAAAGGCGGAGGTGTGTCCATATTCATTAAGGATATCCACACCTCCAGGCTAGTTGCTGAGCATAATGCAGCCGAGGTTATCCGAGTGCAACTAACTCTGGGCAAAACTGCAATCCAAATTGTAGCTTGCTACAGATCACCCACCATGCCCCAGGATTCCCACTCCTCTTTTCTTGATGTACTGGAAAATATTAGGGTTCAACCAAACACCCTAATAATGGGCAATTTCAACTACCCCACCATTAACTGGGAAAACTACTCATGTAAAAAACCAAATGCTTCGCAAGTAGGGTATGCTCGGTCAAACCATTAACTCATAAAACACCAGAGGCCAGCATGTGCAGCTTGTAAATTCTTGTATTAAAGAATGGATGTCAATAAGGCATATAATGCCACAAAATATAACAAATCAAACTATGCTATGGCTATGCAGCCTTCATCAGTGATAAAGTGTTAAACATCCACAAAGTCTCATTACTATTTATAGATACCAACAACCAATAAGAATATGGTATAGACCAACCCTAAGGCCGGTTTCTTTTAGTAATGTATATCATGAAACAAAGAGTGTCATCGCTATCTGAATATTACAATCAAAAATAATATATATTATAACCATAAGGTAAATAAATAACATGAATAATGAACAACATAAAATAAGTCCCTGTCAATGATGTACTAACTTATAAACCTGTAAAGTGTACACATGAACTACTATATAGACAAACTGTTATGAAAGGAACTGAAGACCTATTCCCACTTATATAAACAGGTATTGTTTTGAATATTCAAAGCTGACATATGATAGCATATAAAAAAATAATCACAAAGGCAATAGCTTGCCAATATATAACCAATGTCTGACCCAAACCCATGATTACCTATTATACAATAATATATACCATGAACATAATTTAAATATATCCAGTCCAATGGTTATGAAACCAAAAAAAAAAAAAATTTTGTCTCATAATTATGAGAAACCATAATCATGTTCATATCTATTTCAATGTTAACACATATGCTATGTTCAGAACCATCATATCATATATATCAGATGAATTTTGAATTTATAAGTGATCATTCAATCCAGGGGAAAATAAAGCACCAAGATGAATAATCCAATATTTTTCTTTGTGGTTCAAAATACTCTGCCACCCTTGTTGGTTACTTCTGTCTCCCGTTATTTTGTCTATGATCATAAACATAAATTTGGCATTATGATGTTTAAGTGTGTGTCTGTACAAAGCATTGGTTTCCTTTTTATTTTTTATGTCACTTTTGTGTTCACCCATCCTAATTCTGAGTGATCGTGATGTTTGTCCGACATAAAATGCTGAGCATTGACACGTTGCCAAATAGATAATCCAGGTACTGCTACAGTTCCCAAAAACTCTAAGATCATAGACCCTGCTTGTATTGGTATTAGTAAACTAGGGGAGTGTTATTGGCAACTTCAGGGTAGTGCCATGGGGGCATCTTTTGCCCCCATATATGCAGATCTACTTATGGCGTACCTTGAAGAGTGGATGATATACAACCCACTGCACAATATATACATGGTGGAAATGGATAACTTCATGCTTCTTAACACAGAAGTGGTGAACTTCATGACACCCATGCAGATGGACAATACAGTTACGACTACTGAATCCTACACAATTGCACTTTATAAGCACTTATATGAGTGCATGGATCGTGCTATCCCAAACAGAACCAAGACGCTATCCTCTAAAAAAAGAAAGCCAATCTGGTGGTCCCCTGCCATAAACAAACTGTACAACAAAAGGAAGAAACTGTTGCAAAAGAGAGTAAAATCCCATGAATGGAGGAGCTCCCTGGTCAGCCTCAGTAAGAAGCTGCGATCCCTGATAAAATCCTCTAAAACTAGTTGCGAAAACAAAATCACCACTGATTCTAAAGAACCACAAAGCATTCTATAGCTATGGCAATAATCTCAATGGCAACACTCAGATCTGCTCTGAGTTACAGCACAATGGCACTAAATATACAGACCCAACCGATATTGTCAACATCCTGGCAGATAGGTTCAGTGCTAACTTTACCCCCCTCTCACCCCCTAAAGAGCCCATCTCTATACCGGAAGAATGCAAAGTTCCTGTAATCACAGCTGCACAGGTAAAAACCACACTCTCCAAAGCCAAGAACACAGCATCCATGGGACTAGACAACATCCCAGGCTGCGTTCTACACAAACTACAGAACGAACTGGCACCCCACCTAAGTACCATGTTCAATCATAGCCTCACCTCAGGCTTTGTGCCTGCTGAATGGCGCACAGCGACGGTTATCCCACTCCACAAGGGGGGAGCCACCATGGACCCCAGGAACTACTGCCCCATTAGCCTGACGAGCCTGGTCTGCAAGACCATGGAACGTATCATCATGGAACTTATAAACAAAGACATTGGTAATCTCTGGACCCCATCCAGTTTGGGTTTGTAAAAGGCAGATCATGTCTCCTAAATCTGATATACTTCTTTGAAGCAGTCACCAAAGCTGTAGATGAGGGTAAGGTGGTTCACACAGCCTAGCTAGATCTTGCCGAGGCTTTCAACACCATCCCCCACTTTGGAATTATAGATAAACTCACTAAACCCCTATGTCACAAAATGGGTTGCCAGCTGGCTCACTGACAGAACCCACACTGTGAAAATAGCAGACTCCAAATCCGACTTCAGACCAGTGACAAGTGGAGTACCACAGGGTTCAGTCTTGGGTCCTCTCCTGTTTGGTATTTACTTCTCTGAAGTACAGGCTAACACAGAAGGTCTTTGGCTAATGAAGTTCGCAGATGACTGCAAACTAAGAGCCATAATCGAAACTCCTAACGATGTGGACATCCTACAAAAGGGCCTCACTGAGACAGATGCCTGGTGTCAAAGCCATGGCCTCAAGCTCAATGCCAAAAAGTGCATTGTCATCCCCTTTGGTAAGAACTCTGTACCCATGAACTACAACATAGGTGGTAGTATACTTAACACCGAAAGTGTGATAAGAAACCCTGGGACACAGGTGGACAGTAGTCTCTCCTTTGATAATCACATCGCCACAGTAGTCAGGAAATCCTTCTACGTGGCACACCTCATCACAAAAGGTTTCTCATCCAGAAAAAAAGAGGTCATTGTTCCCCTCTACTCATCACTCATTGGACCCATTATAGAGTACAACGCCGCTTTTGGTATGTACCTCACAAGACATCTACAACAACTGGAAAGGCTGCAGAAATACCTCACAAAGAGGATTACCGGCCTCAAACAGATGCCCTATGCAGACCGTCTCAAAAAACTCCAGCTTTACTCCGTCACATATCGCCAACTCAAAGGTGATCTCTGCCTAACATACAAAGCTATGTCAAACCCAGAGCTGTTGGACATGCTCCACTTAAAGAAATCCCAATACCTCTGAGCTACATGCTCTACGGACCTAAACCTTGTCACCACAATAAACAGAACATGCCGGAGGGATAGATTCCTGTCCCAGAGACTTCCCATACTCTGGAATAAACTACCTATCTATATCAAACAAAGCTCTTCATTAGCACTCTTCAAGAAAAATCTTGATGATTGGATGGGAAATAGGGAATTCACCCCAGGGATCACCTCTGTGGTTCTGCTCAACAGTGGCACAGGAAAATAATTTTCTTGGGTGGTAAAAGCCAGGGTACCTTTTTGGCTGGGCTTGTATAGGCCCCAGGGCCGATAGCCTAGTACCTACCTATGAACTTCCTCATATCAAAAGTCTGTTACATATGATGCTTCCACACATCAACAGGCTGTGTATGCTGATGAAGTAGTTATGCAAGTCTTTAATCAGTTTTACACAATGTCTGTTGACAGGCTCAGGTTTAATCTTGCCAGATCCTGTCTTGCTGTAAGTCATATGACCCTTCATGCTTTAGCTCAGAAAAGCAAAATCTTTGCTTTTTGTCACTTTAACTAGGCTGCACATGGTACACATGCTCTTTCTACAGAATGTAGAATCATTGCATCATATTTCAAATGCCACTGGAGTGTGACTAGATTCACTATTGATTTCCTCTTCACATAATCATATAGCTGTACAGAAGACACAGACTACTAGTAACTTGTTACCTCATTAATAACTTGTTACAACCGGAAGCAAGACAGACATTTGGGAAAGGGCTAATCCCTATTTTTTTAACATGCCCTGCCTTGCTATGGCTGCCACCTCAATTAAACAAAATAGTTTACTGCAAATAATCCTAAGTAGAAACTGTTGTTTCATGTTCAGTGCTGCTAGACAAAAGCATAAGTACTTAACTTTTCAAAACTGGTTACCTGCTAATTCTTATCAAAGCAAAATTGTCTTAGGGGCTCCAATTTACAAATTACTGAACCCAGACATCTGTATATCCCTACTTTTTTTTTAAACATGTTTAGTATATCCCTACTTTTGAGACTCATCGCGAAGCCAATAACTCGAACCCTTAGGTCAAGTTCTTCTGGATTATCTATTCATTTTATTTCCAAGTACAGTTTAGTCTGTCCTTCTAAAGCATTTGCTATTGTAG
Organism: Protopterus annectens; assembly: GCF_019279795.1. Lineage (NCBI taxonomy): Eukaryota > Metazoa > Chordata > Ceratodontiformes > Protopteridae > Protopterus > Protopterus annectens. The sequence continues at coordinate 1,359,951,600 of NC_056726.1, forward strand.
GACCTGCACTTTGGAATTCCTTTAGTTCATAAATTCATAGGTAAGTAATAGGCAATCAGTCTGCAGACCATTACAAGCCTAGCCAAAATACCCTATTCCATGCCTACTTAGAGAATAACTAACAATTACAACATTCAAGCCAAAACCCAAGTCTGTCTTTGAAGAGGAACATCCTGCAAATGCTTTGATATAACGATATAGTTACATAACTCTGACCTGTCTTTTTCTGTATCACTGATAAGAGTGTTACTTCTCTGAGTTGAAGACAATGGCAGCAATATGACAGTAAAGTACTTACCATAATGATAGATCCAGAAGAGCCGGCTCTTCCTCCATAGTAACAGGACAATGGCCATCAGGCATTAGGTTAGATCAGCATGTAAAACTTTCCAAGGCCAATTTAGCCTCTCCTCTAGCCCATAATAAAGAACAATGTCATTACTCCTCAGATCTGAATATGTTACATGAAGTGAAACACCAAGTCAATCCAACCCAGAGTCCAGCAGCCACAATCAGGCCTGCCAGAGGCTTCTCTGTGGTCTATCACACTGGTAAAACTAGTAGACTGGCATCAACTCTTAAAACATCTAACTTCCATGTTTTATCTCAGAGCTAGGAGTTATGGGATATTGCACACTGTCATTAGTCCCTTAATTCCTAGATGTTTCCTAGTAGGTCTCAGCAAGAGGCAAGTTTGAATGCAATTGCAGATTTATGCTCTAGCACTTGAGCTCATACCCAATCCAGAAAGAAGCAGTGGTAGTTTGTAGTCTTGGCAGCAACATGCAGATCACTGCCTTGAAGTGGAAGGCGATTCTACAGTCAGGCTGCAGTCAACATCTTTTGCAGGCATTTTTTTTTAATTCAGTGCAAACACCATGCATTAGATGTGAGCAATGGTAATATACACAGGCTCAGTAAAAGTCCATTGCTGTTTCTTTAATGTATGAAAGTGATGATGGGGGAGATGCCACTGCAGCAGCAAGTTGCATTCAATTACTGAAGTCACTGTTTCTTCCACTTCCTATGACAAAAGTGATCATTAAGTGCAACAATCTGTTTCATAGGCAGTCTGTGAGTGAAAGGAAAACAAAGGGCAGTTTATTTAAAAAGTGATTATTGAACCTCATTTGTACAAGCTCAACCCCCAGTGCCCCATGTCTATGCTGGGGCTACTCACCCATCTTCCTACCTCCTAGACTTCACCTAGTATTTGCTGGGGCCAGTCATGGATCCTAAGGGCATCCTGGGGTCTTGGCTCATTTGTGCTTCCATCTTGGGGGGATGTTTTTACCCTACCTACTTCCCTCTCCCCATCCCCCACTATCACCGAAGCAAAGGGAAACTCCCCTCTTTGGACCATGCCTCCCCTCAGGCCCATCCCTTCCATGCTACTCTGTCAGGCACCCAAGCTGCTAATAGAACCCAGGTCTTAGTCAGGGATTTATCTCTGTGTGCCACTAGAGCAGCTCTCTTTAATTTTTCTTCTGCTCTAACATCAGAGTACAATGAAGGTAGATTTGGCAGCAGGCTGTGCAAGAAAACACAAGGTAGTTGTGTTACCACTGCTGAATGATCACTAATATAAGTTTTCAGGAGTTACTATATGTGTCTATAAGCAAGAAATTGAATACATTACTGTAATCAATATTTGTTCATGTTCATAGTGATCTTGCCAATACAGACTCTCAGATTTATCTCCTGTCTCAAGGAGGAAGAGGCAAGTTAGTCCTGGGGTAAATTTGAGTGCACCTAACCAATTGTCCAGATTAAGTTTGAAGGATGTTATTGAATCATATTGCTTAACCTCAGAGGAAGTTTATTACAGAGAAGGGGATGGGGATCCAGAGGAGGCACTGTGTGATGAATCTATCACTCCATCACATTCTGTTTATAGCTGCTGATGGTTTCTCATTGATTCTAGTGTTAGTTGTGCAAGTTTAACTTACCAAAATATAGGAAGTCAAGAATCAATGGATCTCAAATGGTGCGATCATACCTCAGAGATGTGCCCAGAAGGTGCTATCTGAATGGAGTAGAAGTGAGGAGGCATGCCGTCTGTAAAGCACAAGGTAGTTACATTATTAAAATTGGATGATCACTGATTTGATTTGTAGGGGACATTGTTTGCAATTGCATCTGAAAGCATCAAGTTAAAACATGTCATTATGAATTTATTGTAAATGTGTGGCGTGTGGCTATCATTTCTGGGGAGAAGGCCATGTATGAAACCAAAGGGCAGTTATATGTCCACTGCTAAATAATTATTGATCATACTTATGGGATGGGGGTTTAATGTATGTTTCTGACAGAGATGAGCTAAAGTACATTACTGTGATCATTATATTTGTGACCTCATTACAGTCAAAGATGGTGTATCTCAGAATATCCACAGTATGCATGTGAAAGGAGCTGAAGTCAATGTTTTTTGTATTTTTAGAAAGGCAATGAAGACAAAAATATTTTGGCTTTCAAGATGTTACTATGTTATCATAAATACACAGCCTCTGGAATGCAAATGTCTTTAGAGTCAGTTCACATCTTTATTTTTTCCTTAAATAGATAATAACAGTTTTATTACTTGTATCATAAAATCATTATTATATAATGGTCATATAAAAGAATAACTAAAACTATTTTTTGTTCCTAAAAGTGACTATGAAGTTTTAAGCACATTAACACTGCACACATCTCCCAAAGAACCTTTAACATTTTTCAAAAGGAAGTTTTATTTCCTATAATTTCTCAAGTGTAGATAGACAGTAAAAGACCATGATATAGACAATCAACAGACCATGACAGTAAAACTGCATTCAATGCCTGGTGGATTGGAGACATTGCAAAGTTTGTGTACTGCAGTCTTGTGGAGGCTAGAACAGGACATGTAATATTAGAGAAAAGTATGAAAGTATATTGTTTGTTTTAGCCAAAGCAATGATCAGTTCCTAACTCTTTTCATACCCTTTGTATGTTAGAGCAATGTGGTGAAAAATTTTAACAACATGGAGTATGAATGGCTTAAAAGGTCCAAAGGATCAATGGCTGAAAATAGATGTCCTTGTAATTGATCAACATAGACAAGTCATCACCTGTTCTTTGCAAGAAGTGTGATGTCATTTAAATTGCCAGTTTGCACAACCGCTCATACTATGACTTTAATACTGCTTAGGACTGAAAGAAGATTGACAACAAACCCAAAATGAAAAAAACAAAAAACAAAATGGAACTAGACCAAGGATGAAAAGATTAATGAATCATGTTTACTGAGCTGCAGTGTCCACCAAGCCATACAATCCGCAAGAGATCATTTCCAAAAATAAATTGATAAGGCACATGCAAGCCATTCAAGACGCCCCATCAGACCTCTTTCAAAACTGTACAATACCACAAATGAGAAGGAACAGCAGACCACAGTAGAAAATTCTTTAATCGATCTTAGCGCCTCGGCTAGCAAGCCTTCAAGAGATAAAACATTGCATTCACTATTGTGCTTATATAGAACACATATTAACACCAATTAAAAATTTTAATTAGAGGAACACCCTCCAATTACACTCAATGTTTAACCCATTAAATGACAATGTTTCAAAATTTAATGTACAAACAGTTTCCTTATATAGAAATCTTTTTTAACTTCTATATCATCCCATCCTTGCACAGCTTCCAATATTGTAGCCCTTAAACATTCACTATTTCCATTATGACATAACATATAATGTTGTGCTATGGGACTTTATTTTCTTTTTTTTATATCTCTTAGGTGCTCCTGCAACCTAGTCCTGAATGACCTTTTTGTTTCATCAATCTAGAACAGGTTGCGGGAGCACTTCAGTGCATATACTATCCCCTTAGTATTGCAACTGACATTTATTCTAGGGGTAAATGTTATCCCATTTATTTTATCAAAATATGGCACAACATAATGTCAGACAGAACATCTACCACATGTCCTCAAACCTCTTATTCCCATATTAATGCACACATTTTCCTTAGGACATTCAAAACGACTGTGGACTAATATATCCTTAACACTTCTTCCTCTTTTTAAGGATAATGATGGCATATGTGGCAATATATCGTTCAGTCTATGATCTTTCAATAAAAAGTCATAGTAGTATTTAACTATGCCAAATATGTCCTTTGTCTTCACATTAAATGTGGCAAAAAAGTACACCTGCCCATTGTTCTTAATCTTATCCTGATGCATATCTATTCTTTTATATTGTTGCATTTTAAACATATTTCCTTTTTTTCTTTCAAAAATGTAGTCGTGAACCATTGCAAGGAAACCAGAGACATCTCCAGTTAATGTCTTATGGGAAATTGCATTAGTGTCTGTTTTAATTTCATGAACTGTCTCAAGATATCCATTTGTTTATACCTGCCCACAGATCATCTAGTGGCAGAGAAGCTCTTTTTTCATCCTTGAGAGCAAATGACTCAACATTGAAGGATATCTCCTGCCTGCCCCCCTAAATCAAACCAGCAAAATGGAGGCATTCTACAACACAATGTTTCATTTGCTCTGAAGTATACACCCTTCTCCATTCATGGATTGAAATGAAGGTAACAAGTTATCAGGACTAAAATGCAATAAATAAATAAATAACTACATTTCTCATATGTATTATTAACAGGTCAGCAGCAAAGTAGTGTGGTGCAACTCCTGCCTCAAACTAATGGCACTGAATTGTGGTAGCTGATGTTAGCAACAGGTGACTACAAACTCATATCGATGGCATTGTGTTTAACATGTTCATGGTTTACAGGGAGCGCGTCATGTTAACTGAACATTGACAAATATAACTGTTCGACCACTTTCTTTCCTAACACAAAGTGTACCTTTCTGCATTGCATTTCAGTTAGGACTTTGAGATATACTACAAAACTGATAAGTGAGGTGAGATTCTTCTATTTTCCAAAATCTAAAATGGGTGAACTCTCTTGCAGACAAGTAAAAGAGGCTGCATCATCATCATCATCATCATCATATGAAAATGGCAACTCTTGCCAAGTCCAGGCTTGAATTATTTTAAAAGTTATTAGTGGATATGTATACTTCAAATTTATTTCAGTGCAATGATGCATACATACACACATACATACAAATATTTCAAGCATAGGCATTAATGCCCTTCTAGCCTGCCAGTATAACAAAACAGTTGTTCCCACAATGTGTCCAGGCTGTTCTTAAAAATATCTAAATTAGTGCTTGCTTTAATGTAATTTGGTAGTCTGTTCCATGCATCAGCTACCCTCTCAGAGAACCAGTTAGTATACTTCTCATTCCTACAGAATTTTCGATATAGGCTGTCTGATGATTCTCCAGTACTTTTAGATAACCCCAAACATTCCCAGAAGTAGTTGTCTCTAGAATAAGATCTCCTCTTAGATATCTATATGAGACGCTGTACAAGTTCAGATATGTTAGTCTTTCACAATAACTTAAATTTTACCAGCATTAGTTGGCACTGATTCATCTGTGTATATCTGTAGTAGTACAGTACTATGCCAGTATGTAATGTCATTTCTTACATTATACTTATATGCAATTGTATGTAATGTATCATTTCTTACATTATACTTACGTGCTTTTTATATTTAAACATCTTTTTGTACATACTTCGTTGAAAGTACTTTTATTTTTCTGTACTGCATTTAATACTGTGTACCAAAGCCTGGTGTTATGCCTTGATTACTGTCTTGTAGCACCCATTGCTTTTTGATTCTTTTATTTTTATACCAGAGCTTCCTTAAGGTTTTGAAATCCTTCAAGCCACCTTACTATATATATATATATATATATATATATATATATATATATATATATATTACTATTTATTATTATTTTAGTAGTTTAATATTGATTGCATGTGTTTCTCTGTTTTACTTTGCATTTTAGTGTAGGAACTGTGCCTATACCAATGTTTTTGGTTTATTTTTTTGAGATTAGGTTATACAGATCATAGCTTTTTATGTAAGTTTTAATTTAGCAGTTTTTTTTTCTTCATGGTGCGATAATTTTGATGTGGCAGCTTTAGTTGATCTACGTTATTGTTTTAATTGTTTTGAGGTAGAAAATGTCAAACTGTGCTAATAATTTCATTATCAAAAGGCTATGGAATCATGAAGTAAGTGGACAATGGCTCAGCCTATAGTAAATACAAACACTGAAGTAACTAAATTAAAAATTAAGAATTTTAGAATCGAATTGGAAAGCCCACATTACATGCTGAGTGCATCATTAATACAAATAGAAATGGTAATAAAAATCCTTACACACAATTTTAAAGATTGTATATGAATAAATGATAGGTAGTGCCAACTTGATGGATAATGCTACCACCAGTGTCTTTTTTTTTGTTAGAAGCTAAAGACAAATGCCTAATGGTTAAAGATTTAATTACTCATATATGTAATGCTTTAAACGTTTTCAAACATCTTCTGGTAGATAAGACAAGGCAGGAATGGATTAATATTTTAAATAAAGATTTAGAGGATGTGAGCAATGAATTTGCTAACTCCAGAACATTTAATATTTTTAAATGGAATTGTTTGCAGAAGCAATTTTATACTCCTGTGAAGTTTCAGTGCTGGAGATGTGAGGAAGGTGTCTTATTTACACAGGTACCATATTTTCTGATGATGTTAAAATCTGAATACTTTTACATTGGTTCTACAGTAACTGGTAAATAGAGTGTTAGGTAGAAATGTTGATATAACTAGGACCTAAGTTACTGTGTAAAGATTATAGAACATGAGTGGGCTGTATTGTATCTATTGACAGAAGTGAACAAGAAAGGGTAAAACAAGGAAATAGAAATCAAGAGAGGAATCCATAGTGGAAGAAGTGATTGGGATGATGGATGAGTTGGAGAAAAAGAAGGTTTATATTGCAAGGAAGCTTTAACAGATTATGTATAATGCCAGGTGTCTGCCATGATGTATGTTTAAGTATATGCTTAAGACCAAGGTTATGTTAAGGTATGAATACATTCATGTTTTATTGCTTTATTAAATTACCGTGTGTTTCTCCCTTCTAAGGTGATTATGCTATTAATGCAGCTATTTTTATACCCATATTATTGGCAGAATGTACTTTTTTATTTCTCCTTTTATTGACCGGGTTAGTCCCACCAGGCTATTAGCCTCTTTTCAGGGAAGATCCAAGTGGGGGTATTCATATTACTATGCGAAATTTTAGCCAGGGCACTGGGGAACTTCCTGTACTGTTTGGAGCTGCTAGATGGTGCCGGAGGGCTCCTACAGTAGCAGCAAGGAAGAGGCCTAAGGGAAGCAGCAACATGGAGGAGGAGAGGAAAGCTATGGACAGCTTGGAGGTGGAAAGTGAGAATTTGGAGAAAAATGTGTTTGATATGGAGCTTCAGTATATAAACAAAGATTCCTGTGTGTGGATGTTAAAAATTAGCTGCATTTAGTTGTTCTGTGCAGTAGGACGTAAGCAAGTCTGTTAGGTGGTACATATAGAACTGGCATCAGGAGGGATTGCAGAAGATGTTCTGTTAAAAATAATTGAACAGGATGATCCAAGGTGACATTTCTGCTGTTTCATTGGGTGAGATGGAAGATAACTTTTTTATTAGTGCTGAGGGTGGTAATATGGAAAAGGAACCAGGTGATGTGGCAGCAGAGAACGCAGCAGTTAAAACTCACACAGCAGTGACAGAAAGTAAAAGAAGAAAGCAGGAACAAATTAAGAAGGTATCTGGTTTTGTGGTGACAGATAACACAGTAATTAAAACATATGCAACAGTAACAGCAGGCAAAAAAAGAGAAGAGCAACAGACTGTAAGTAAAAGTTTTTAAAAAGGAGAAAATACCAACTGTGAGAATAAAAACAAAAAAAAAATGACACTAATAGATAGATATTATGTATGGGACAATTTTGTAACTGTTCTGGGTTTTAAAGCACAAGAAAATCAGTCTTTTATACATATTGGGACAAAGACTTTTTGTGACTTAACATTTGAAACTAATGGACTGACAAGAAACTTCTAGAACTGTGTAAAAAAAGAAAGACACTTATCTGTGGAACAATTATTTGTTTTCTGATAGTAACTTAAATGTTAAAAAAACAATGTTATTTTGCAGTTCAGAACTGATGAACTGGAAAAGGATGTTAAAAAATGCATGCAGGGTCTGTGTAAAAAGGTTAATAGTATTGAAAATGTTAGAGATGAAAGAAACTTATGGAATGGAGGTGGAGGTAGGAAGCTGTTTTGAAATGTGAAAACAACATGGTGAAACACTTAAAAAAAAAAAAAGCTCCAGAAGTGAATGAACTGAATGCGAACCTATAAATGGTTCAAATAATCCAACGGCACCAAATAAACAGTTCACAGTGAAAATAGCTGCTAAATGTGCACAAGACTTAAGAGCAAAATGAGTACAGCCACTCAATAAAAATATCTTTATTAGAAAAGATAAGCTCTTTCGTTCCTACCAATAAGAACTTCATCAGATGAAATAAGTACAAATCAAAGTGGTATAAGTAGTACAAATAACACACGTCATTGAACATCATAGCAACCCCCCTCCCATTCCAATCAAAAATAAAAACCAATTAATTCTTAAAAATACACTAAATGTATTAATGCCATGGTAAATATAATATATATAATAGTAATGTCTTTCGGCTTTTCCTGGTTAGGGGTCGCCACAGCGGAACTCTGGTCTGCTAATGATTGGCAGTGGATTTTCATGGTGACAAATTGTCAGCCCAATGCCCGACTTTCAAAGAAGGCACATGCATTCATGCACGCACCTACCTGCATGTCTTTAACGTCACTCGACCACAGGGAGGACATGTAGACTCCACACAGAAGGCACTCCAGCCGAGAATCGAACAGGAGAACCTCTTGCTGTGAGGCGACAACGCTAAACACTGCACCACCGCAGCCTCTAAATATAATATAATATATATAATAGCCATATAAAAACAATTGACCATTAAAGTCAACTATAAAACACACAATATACTAAAAAGTAATTAACTTTATGTCATAATGACACTTACAATAAATAATTATTTTATTTTATTTATTTTAATTACTGGCAAAAAACAAATTCTCACCTCTCCAATGCCTTTAATTTTGGTGACATTGGATTATTTGTACCATTTACAGGTTTCTGTAGTGTCCGTTTATTTCTGGAGCTTTTCTGTTTTTTTTGGGGGGGTTGATTGTTTTCTGTTTTTATGGTGAAACACTTGTCAAGTGTTATTTTTGTTGCTGATAATAGAGGGACATTAAGATATGCCAGCTAACCTAAATGGTGTTTCTTTTGTGGTGACTTTTCTCATTTAATTAATGATTGTGACAAAGTACAATGTAAGCAGTGTAGAGAGAGGGCATACAACAAGATGTATGCCTGAATGCAGATTGTGTAAAAAGGGATACTTGGATGGATTGTCAAGAGCAAATAATGAAAAAGAAAGGGAAGAAAACATACATGAGGAAAGAAAACAAGATGCAGGGGGTGACGGTGAACTAGTTGAAGAAGAAACTGTAGAAAAAGAAGAAAATATGGAGGGGTCAAGGACAGAGAGTTTACTGTTGCTCATGCTAAGTCAGCTTTTAGTGTAAGAGTGTTTTGGTTTGTTTAGCAAATGGAGGCTACTGTTTGTTGCTGTAAAACTTTTAATAAGTTTTACATTATATACAAATCTTAGTTGTTGTTGTCTTTCTGCTTTTCCCAGTTAGTGGTCGCCACAGTGGAACTCCGGTCCGCTAATGATTGGCAGTAGATTTTGACAAATGTCGAGGTGCCAGCTCGACGTTCAACCTTTAACGAAGGCACGCCCATTTACGCATGTCTTTTGAATGCCCACCCAACCGCGGGGAGAACATGCAGACTCCACACAGAAGGCACTCCTCACACTCCAGCCGAGAATTGAACGGGAGAACCTCTTGCTGTGAGGCAACAACACTACCGCTGTACCACCTCGGAATATATACAAATCTTAGTGATCAGAGTAAAAGTAAAGGGAAAATAGCATGCACACTAAACAGGTTTGAACAGTATATTATGGTAACTGGGTAGACAGGTAGCCAAGTAATACAATATCAGCATGGCAGTGGGTGGGGGGGGGATCAGGCTCTGGTCCATTGCCCTGCCTAGAGCCACATTTGACCATGATTCAGCTCTGGGCATAGCCATCATATGAAACATGTCCTGTTTTTAACAATGGTGTCATGCATCAGAATTTAACAATACAAGTGTTATTGTAATGATTGAAGATAAGGCACATGTTTCTGGGTCAGGTAATATTATCCCACCATGTTTCCTTTCTCTTACATGATATTCCAACACATTTCTAAATTTGTTGGAGTACAATATATACTTCAAACACATTTTGTTAAATTTTGTAATGCTTGCTAATGGTTTTAATATTATCTTGAACATTCTTATGACACATTGCTGGTATTTTTTAGAAGTTTGATTTGCTTTCTAGGAGGTTAAGATACAGAACTGTAGACATGGTTTTATGAGGCAGTGTTAAGCAATACTGCTTGTGCTTACAAAAAGATAAGGCTTGGTTACTAATTGTCAAATATACCTTTGTTGTTTGACTGGTGGAGGTCAAGTAGTGTAACACCTCACCTAAAATGTAATGAATGCCTGCTGTACAGCTTATGTGCTGCAATTATCCAGACAGATATAGATTCATAGATTAGTACTATGAACCTATGAACCTATGAACTATGAATGCCTGCTGTACAGCTTATGTGTTGCAATTATCCAGACAGATATGGGATAAAGGTATGGGTAGTGGCAGACTCTCACAATGGGTATGTACATGAATTCCAGGTATACATTGAAAAAAGGGGAACAACATTCTAAGGTCTGGTGTTTTCCCTTTGCTGAGGTCAAGCTGGCCCACTGGGTTAACACAGACTAGACCAGAGGATGGATAGACAGGAAGCATTCACATTTACTTTGATAACTTCTTTACCTCTGCCAGAGCTATTACTGCAAGACAGCCTGCATTACAGGAGGTACCAAGAGCAACAATAGGTCAGGATGGTCAGCAACATTTAACAGTCAGATCAGTGGTAAAGCACCTAGGGGTACTATAAGCAATTGCAGAGCATCTCACCCAGTGTTTATGCTATGAACTAACAATAACCCTACTTTGTTGGTTTCCGGTACATGCAGGAGAAAACATGAAGAAACAAGGACATCAGTGCCATGTTCACCAGTTGTCACAAACATGCACAACAGTTATATGAATGGGGTGGACAGAGACAATCATCTCAGGACACAGTACCCAACTGTATGGAAAGGGTGCATATGGTGCCAGCTTGTTCTTGTGAGATGTGGCCCTAGTGAATGCTTTCATTGCCTTCCATGAAAGTAACAACCACTGGGTACTGACATGCAGTGAACCTCTTATTGCTGCAACCAAGTTGCTGTTTTGCAGGATGTTAGAACTGCATCTCATTGCCAGTTACAAGAGGAGGAAAGGGTGGACTGAGATAAGTGTCAAGAGTGCATGAGCTGCTTTCAGCCTAGCTCCCACTTCCCATTGAAATTATTGAAATTCAGATGCAGAAACAGTGCTCTCCACGCTAAATGTGCTGAACCTTTCTGGGAGTGCTTAAACTACAAGATCATCCTGTGTGCTGTCTGTACCCGTGCATCAATGAAAACAGTAATGTATGTCACATTCATAGGACTATTCCATCCAGAGGATAGGCACAATAATTCAAGCAAGTAAAAAAGTAATCAATTGTAAATCCACATATGCATATACTAAACCTAAAAAAAAAAAACACTGAACATCCCAAGTAATCTGATGTTCTTCATTCCACATTGCTGCAGTCCTAACCATTGGGTAGTCCGCTGTCCAGTCGGCCCGAATACCAAAGTATATGGCTGACGTCGGTCAAGGCGCATTAGACTGACGTCAGTACGTCAGGGTACTAATGCGCATGACCGACGCCATATCTTCAGTCTTTTTTGCCGCATGGTCCGATGCAGAAGCAGTTCTTGCGAGTGCAGGTTGGCGTTCTGAAATATTTCCGAAGCCGGAGTTTCAGACCGAATCAAAGTTGGCTAAGTACCCCGTTGGGGAGCATTTTGGTTTTTTCTTGCCTCAGTATTTAACCGGATGTCAGAAAAAGTGAATAACTGTATTTCTTGTGGGAAACAGATACCTCATAGGGATTACCATACTCTGTGTATACCTTGTTTAGGGCCTGAGCATGACGTTGTTGGTTGCCGCTCTTGTGCTAGATTTAATAAACGCACTATTAAGAGAAGGTTAGACTGTGCCAGGTTAGTGTTTGGAAAGCGTTGTAATTACAAAATGCCGTCGGATGCTCCGACGCCCGCTTCGTCTAAGAAGCGCAAAGACAAAACAGCGAAGCCTAGGGTTGATGAACCGGCAGTCCCGGACGTCGGTTCTTTAGAAGGCTCTGTGGAGCCAGAGGTTTTGCCAGGAGTTTCTTTGGAGTCTCAGGCAGACACTTTATTGTTACAGCATGTGCCCTCTCAGGAGGTAGGCCAGGCTGAGGGGGCTTCTCAGGTAACTGTTCTTCCCTCTGTTCCCAAGTTAGTTAGAGCTTCTCCTACTGTTGCCAAAACTTCTTTCAGAGGTAGGCCAAGTTCAGCTACACTGGGGGTTTCTCCTAGCACTTCAGGTTCTGTGCCTAAGAAACATATGCTTAAAATGGCAGAAGATTTAATTACTATGATTAGAGGCTCTATGCCCCCTCCTGATAAGAGGCCTAGGGTGGAACCTGAGTTTGAGAGTTTGGAACAGTATTCAGAGGCTTCGGAGTCTTCTGCGGAAGAATTACAGGACTTTCCTCCTTATTCTGATTCTGATGTGGATGATTCCACACCTACAGCTTCTCCTCCTGAGGATTTCTCATTTTCAGAGACTCTGCATTCCATGAGGGAACACTTTAAATGGGAAGGCCAAGATTACTCTGATTCCAGGAAAAGGCTTAGGGAATTCTTATTCTTACCACAACATAGGCCCTTAGCTATACCTCCTGTGTTGAATGTGGTGGAAGATGTTTTGCAGAGGCTTCCTTGAACCCTGACTCTTTGCCTCCTGCTCCTGTTAAACCTGATAGGTACTATAGGGTGCCCAAGCTCATAAGTATTTGTTTAAGAGTCCTAGGGCGGACCCAGAAACTGTTTCTCAGGGGCCTAAAGGTGTTAAGGCCTCTGTGGTTAAAAATCCTGTTCCCACTGATAAAGAGGCAAGGGCTTTGGATAGGTGGGGAAAGAAAGTGTATACTTCTTCCACTCTAGCCATGAGAGCGTTGAATTGTCAGTTTCACATGCTAAAATATCAAAATTATCTCCTTTCACAATTGAAATCTAAGGTGGATGCTTTGGCGGAAGGTATAGAGTGTAAAGAGTTGCTGGATTTACTTCATGTGTCTGAACAAGTGGGTAAGCATTCTTTGCAATGTGGTTTTGATGCTGTGCAGGCCTCCTCGAGGGTGGCTGCCACTAGTTCTGTTCTTCGCAGGCATGCCTGGTTGAGGGATCAGAATTTAGCTGAGCATGTTAAGACAAGGATTTTGGATGCTCCTTTACAGTCTGATGTGTTGTTTGGTTCGCCTGTGGAAGCAGTCCTGAAGAAAATGGAGGACAAAGCTAAGTCTATGCAAACTGTTAAAGATTTTTTGCAGGTGCAGCCACCAAAGTTTAGTAGAAATTGGCCTACTAAGGGATGGACATATCCTGCGTATGATTCCCAGTCTAGGGGTAGGTCTAGACGTGGTAGGGGCAGAGCTCAAGGTTCTTTTAGGCCTAGATCAGGGAGTTCTCCTGCTCAGACTTCTGGTGAGGGCAGGGGTCAGTCCTTTCGTAAACAGACCCAATGACCTGCCTTTTCAGCTGCCAGTAGATTCTCGTCTGGCAGCTCCTTTGGGAGGAAGACTGTCTCTTTTCAAAGAAAATTGGGATTTAATTACTCAAGACAGATGGGTGTTGGATATCATTCACCACGGTTACAGGTTTTATTTCCATACATTGCCCCCTTTCAAAGGCATGCCAGACGTTCCTCCGACACAAAGGAAAGAGGCTCACAAGCAAATTTCTCTGTTACTCCAAATAGGGGCCATTCAGTCAGTCCCTGTATCGGAAAGAGGCCTAGGATTTTATTCTCGCCTGTTCCTAGTACCGAAGAAGGGGAACACGTGGAGACCAATTTTGGATTTATCTATCCTCAACACTTATCTGGACATTCCCAAGTTCAAGATGTTGACGTTACAACAGCTTTTACCTCTGCTGGGCAAAGACCACTGGATGGTAACTTTAGATCTCAAGGAAGCTTACCTTCATGTGCCTATAAGACTAAGTTGCAGGAAGTATCTGCGTTTTCGAGCTGGAAATTCTCATTATCAGTTCTCTGCATTGCCCTTTGGCTTATCTACTGCCCAGAGTATTCACAAAGGTTCTGGCTCCAGTGATAGCTTACTTCAGACTAAAAGGAATTCAAATCTATCCTTACTTGGACGACTGCCTGATTCTGGCTCAAGAAAAGGAGGACCTTCTACAGCATCTGGAATATGTTATAGCAGTGCTAAGATGCCTAGGGTATTCTGTGAACGAAATAAAGTCCAGTCTAGTACCCTCTCAAGACATGTGCTTTCTGGGTGTGAGACTGAATACAGCAGCCCAGATGGCCTTTTTAACCCCGGACAAACAACAGAGTCTATCCTTTTACTTTCATCGACTATCTCATCAGTCCGTGCTGACTGCAAGGACAGTCCTTCAAGCATTAGGGTTCATGGCATCTTGTATTCTGGTGCTTCCCAATGCCAAACTGCATATGAGGAAGCTGCAATGGTATCTCAAAAATGTATGGACACAGCACTGCCAGGATTTGGACACTGTCATTCAAATAATACCTTACATTCAAAAGGAATTTTTGTGGTGGGCTCAGGAATGTCACCTAAACAAGGGACTCTCTGTGACCCGGCCAGAGGCGAGTCAGATTCTAACGACAGATGCCTCAGACATTGCTTGGGGAGCTCATCTAAATGGAAAGTGGATACAAGACAAGTGGCCTGCCAGACTACAGCATCTACATATCAACATGAAAGAGATGTTAGCAGTCCAGTTTGCATTAATGGCTTTCAAGGAGTTACTTCTTCCAGGGCAGGTGTTGATTCTAACAGACAACACAACTGTCATGTGGTACATCAACAAGCAAGGGGGAACACATTCTTACCCATTGTGCAGGCAAGCAATGATTTTATGGGAGACTGCGCTCAGCTTGCAACTAACTCTTCAGGCAAGGTTTCTGCCGGGAGCACAGAACTCCTTAGCAGATGTGTTAAGCAGACAAATCATGGATCCCCACGAGTGGAAACTGGATCTTCATGTATTTCAAAGGTTGACAGTGTCCTGGCGAACTCCAGACATAGATCTGTTCGCTTCTCCACTAAACCACCAGCTGCCAAAGTTTTGCACAAAGAGGTTACATCACACAGCTTGGAAAGTGGATGCTCTTTCTTTCAGTTGGAAAAATCTTCATGTATATGCGTTTCCACCTCTGCCTCTTCTTCCAAAGGTGCTTCTAAAGGTCAGACAAGACAAGCCAAGGATGATTTTAATAGCTCCAGATTGGCCTCGGCAGCACTGGTACCCATTACTGAGGAGTCTAGTAAAGAAGCCTCCATGGCCTTTACCCTTGATTCCACACCTTTTGTCTCAGAGAGAAGGCCACCTGCTCAATGTCAAGCTTCGTTCTCTTCATCTAACAGCATGGCATATTCTGTTTTGAGAGACAGCCGGTCTCAACTTCCTCAACAAGTTTTAAATGTGATTATGGAAGCTAGAAGACCTAGTACACGGAAAGTGTATGCAGAAAAATGGAAGAGATTTTTATTTTGGAGTGCAGCAAGGAATTTGGAGATTTCTGAGCCTAATTTGAGTGTGGCTCTTCAATATCTTACTGAGTTATTGGACAAAGGTTTGTCCTTCTCTTCCATTAAGATTCATGCTGCAGCAATTTCAGCTCACTATGATTGTGACCCACCATTGTTTTCACATCCTTTGTTCAAGCAATTTCTTAGAGGGGCAAAGAATATAAGACCCCCACGTAGAGCTCCTACTCCTGCTTGGGATCTCAATTTTGTGTTGGAGAAACTTACTCTACAACCTTTTGAGCCTGCAGCTACTGCTGAACTGAAATACTTGTCATGGAAGACTGCTTTTTTGCTGGCCATTACTTCTGCAAGAAGGGTTTCTGAGTTACAGGCCCTTATGGCAGTTGAGCCTTTTTTGATTTTTCATAAGGATAGGGTATCATTAGGTACTAATCCTTCCTTTATGCCTAAAGTGGTTTCTAGTGTGGCTTTAAACCAAACTATTCATTTGCCTACGTTTTATGCAGATCCCCAAAATAAAGGGGAAAAGATTTTGCACACTTTAGATGTACACAGGCAATTGCGTTATTATTTGAGCAGAACTAAGGATTTTAGGCAGTCTCAGCAGTTGTTTGTTTCTTTTGCTTTGAGTTCGCAGGGCAAGCCTGTGTCAAAACAAACTATTTCTAGATGGATTGGGTGTTGCATTACATTTTGTTATTCCCATCATGGCAAGGAGATTCCAGCTGGGATTAGGCCTCATTCCACTAGGGCTACTGCCACTTCAACAGCATTTCTGAGGGGGGCGGCAACTAAGGATATTTTAGAGGCAGCTACTTGGAGTTCAGTGCATACTTTCTCTAAGCATTACCACCTTCCTCTCTACTCTAAATCTAGGGCTGGTTTTGCCACAGCCATTTTGCAAGGCATGTTGGCAGCTCCTGCTTCTTTATGATTTGCCAGCCTCCCTTACCTCTGCTTTGGGATTCTACCCAATGGTTAGGACTGCAGCAATGTGGAATGAAGAACATAGTACAGTTTTGTACCTACCATAAATGTAGATGTTCGAGGATCCACATTGCTGCAGTCCAATTTACCTCCGCCTTCCCCTCTGTGTTTAGGGGTGGTGGTGTGAGTTGCTGTATATTATTGTACATCTATATATATATATATATATATATATATATATATATTGTATATAAGTTTGGTGCAGGGCTTTTGGTGTTTTGGTTTGGGCCTTGTTTTTTTAGGGTCTTCTGACATCTGGGGCAAGAAAAGACTGAAGATATGGCGTCGGTCATGCGCATTAGTACCCTGACGTACTGACGTCAGTCTAATGCGCCTTGACCGACGTCAGCCATATACTTTGGTATTCGGGCCGACTGGACAGCGGACTACCCAATGGTTAGGACTGCAGCAATGTGGATCCTCGAACATCTACATTTATGGTAGGTACAAAACTGTACTTTTTCATTACTTACCTCTGTAGGTTTCAAGAGCAGGGGGAATGAAGAGTGAGAGCATGGGTGTGTGGTCATTCCTACATTCACTGGATTGCCAGACATGCTGCTGGAAGTGACAACCTCCACAACTTGAGCTTCACTGCATCTAGCATGCAGATACACTGAAATATAAGAGGCATGCAGTGTAGTGCCCTACTGCAATTTTTGAATGAGAAATATTACATCTACCCTGAGCCTTACATCCTTGTGTTTCATATGAGAGGCAATGATGTCATCACTCATCCACTTGGAGAGCTAAGACTTCAAATCAAAGCAGTTTTTGAAACTACGTAGTCATGATGGCTTCAGTGTTATGTTGTGTGCTCTAACATCATACCTTACTGGCACTAGGGATATGCCAACACAAGGTTTGGCAGTTACAGAGCAGCTTCACGCTGATGCACAAGTTTGGAGGATCAATAATCAGGCATGACTGCATCACTACAGAAGAGCTGCACTTTTTTGCAAGAGATGGAGTTCACCTTAACGAAGACGGAATTCAGTTGTTCTTGGGTGATCTCCAACCGCATGATGGCAGCAATGCAGGACATACTGGCAAAGAGCACCTGATGCCCACTGATGCAAACCATCGGTATAGCTGGATGGCAACTTTAAGTGTCACCACTACAGTAAGGATAATCACATTTTTATTACTGAAAATTTGTTACTACTTGATCTTGCATGAAGTTTGGCACATGTGCAGAGAGCAATTTTTTACAGGACTGCATTACTGCAAACAGGAATTGACAGTATGTACCATGGTATGATAATGTTCAGTTTCTATGAAATATTCTGTACAGGAACATGGCAAGGTGGTCAGTTAGTTGGCAACAATATGAAATGAGGACTGGATGTGAAGTATAAATACCACAGATATAACAGCTCCATGTTATTCCTGCAACCAATACTGGTGATGACAGTTATGGTATTTATTATATTTTAGTGAATAACTCTGTTAGGCAACATCTGAAGATGAGTAAGACCTCATTTGGAAGTTGCCATCAACATTTATGACAGAGTGACAGGACAGGAACTTTGTACTGCAGACAACCACAGATGCTGTGGTTTGTTTATTATTTATGTTATGAAAATGATGCAATTTTTCATATTTTTTGTGAATAATTCTGAATGGTAATGTGCCAGGATGATGAATTATTTCTGAAACTGCCATTGATATCTACAATAGAAATACACAGATAGGCTTCCTACTGAAATGTTGGCACTCAAAATGCTAAGTGCCAACACATGGAAAAAAAGATCGAAAATTTAGGAGAACAAAAAATCTCGAACATCACTCTTCTTTAAACTTCTTTTTTGCAGCAAGCATTCCATACCTCCAGACTTATATATAACTACAAGATTGCCATATCTCAGGGAAAAGGGAATATTCCAAGAAATGGCCTTCTCGTACTTAGTACATGTAAGTCAATTTTTTCAGCCATTCAGTATCTGTGTTTCGAAATTCACTGTAGTGGGTCCTGACATTTCACAAGGTTACCATACAGATATTATGTTGCTTTAATTACCTGCATTATAAAAATTATAGATTTCATATTTTTTGTGAGTATATCTGCAAGGTAACAAGTCAACATGATGAGTAAGGCCACATATTTGTTTAATACCTTTATTAAATTATCACTTAAGATACAGGCAAACATACATTAACAGAAAAGAAAACAAACCATATAAACATTTTTCCATTTACATACATTATACAGCACATATATTTTCTTCCTTTGTAATTATCATTAATCCAACATTACATAAATTGCTGAATTCCTTCATTCCCTTAAATCTCACTCCTCCTCCTCCTCCTGAACATTATTCTGCATGTATTGTTCCTACAATTTCCATTTACCTTCTATGTAATTTGTTCCTTCATTTTTCTAAAGATCACTCTTCCAATTCTTTTATCGCTTTCATAATATTCAATACTTCAAACAGCTGGTTTAGACTTTGATTTACATTTTCTAGTACTTGCTATTTTGGCAGCCAACAGAATTAAATGTAAGGCCTTATTATGTCTAGGCAAGTCAGATACTGTGTCCCATCTAAAAAAAAAAAATTGTATCTTTAGTTACAGCCATTTACTCAGCCAATATTTCTGACACTGTAAAGGGAATTTTTAAAATCTGGCAACTCATTACACTCTGAAAACAAGTTGCCAGATATCTCTCTCTTACCCATCACAGTCCAACATTTACTATCTACCTCAGAAAAAATTATTTGAAGCCTGCTTGGGGTATAAAATACCTATGCAAACACTTCCAAGCAAAGATCCTAAACCTTCTGGACTTTGTTGCATACTTGGGAGCCATACATATATATTCCAATTGTTCTCTTTATAACTGCTTTTCCGGTCTCCTTTCCCAATATTTTCTAATCTCCTCTGAGTGATTCTTACAGTCACCATGCACTATCTTATATGCCCTACTAATTATCCCTTTTTAAAAACAGTGTCTAGTCTAGATTCCACTAAAATCCCCACCAGAGCAGGCCTTTCACTTTGCCTTTATTCTGATATCACTCCCTGGTATGGAAGGCAATCTATAGCCTGCAGTCCAAATGTCTTCCTTGTCTCATCCAACTCTATTACCTTTCCCACTTTAGTAATTTGTCCCTAATACCTGGGTTCCTTTGCCAGTTTTTTCCAGTAAATTATAACCCTCTCTTGCCTATTTTCTGTACCCCTACTTGCAATCCTCCCTACTGGCAAAATCTTTCTCCATTCTCGTGTTGGCTTAGTTCATAGAATACTTTCTGCTACTTTATGAATATAATATTCTGTATGGTTGTTACCATTCTCCTTAAGGATCTGCATCCAAAATCCCAGTCTCTCTTTATTTCTTGAATTTTCCACTGCTTCATCATCATCCCTTTCCATTTTGAATTATAACCTTCAGCTTCTGTGATGTATATGAGCTTTAACTGTGTAGATCTAAAATACCCCTTCAAATCAGATAATCTTAAACCACCTTGTTCTATTGGAAGGATTAGCTTATCCCACTTCACTCTTTCCCTCCTCTCCTCCCAGATAAATTAATTCAACACTTTATTAATTAATGTCCAAATCTTCTCCTCTGGTTGATAAAAATATGCCTGACCCATACATGAAATTAAAGGGATTAAAACAGTTTCGCTGATTGCATCTTACTATTCATATCCATTATCAAGAGCTTCCAGTTTCTCAGTTTTTATATTATTTGTTTTGTCTCTCTTTCCACATATCCTTAGCTGTCAAAACAGAACTGTTTTAATCCAAACTCTGAAATACATTATCTTATCATGTCTCCATAAATGTTGGTATTGATGAACCAATTCTTGTGTGGGTACATAATTTATGGCTATAGAATATGTTTTGTCACCATTAATTTTATATCCATAAAAGACTTGAAATGGTCTCAAAATGTTCTACAACACTGAGATCTACTTTTTCTGGATGTATCAGGTACAAAATAATATCAACTGCAAATTTTCTTGAGTACCACACCAACTATATCATTGCATTTCTGAGCACCACATTTTCTTTGTAAATAGCTGTAAATATAAAGCAAATAATAAAGGGGGCGTCCCTGCCTGGTTCCTCTGTTCAAATTCTTGCTTCTGATCCTTCATATAACCTAATTAACCTTATTATTGTATCAAGGAATGCAAATGCTTCCATTGCTCTACTCAAAAAACCCAGCTTACTCTGTTGCATGCTTTCACTTCATTAAGGCCCACCAACAGCAGCAGTATCTTCTTATATTTTGCTTCTCTCTGGATCATCACTGTTCTGTCAATGTTGTCAAATGTTTCCCTCCCCTCAACAAAACCAAACTGATCCATATTTATAAATTTTGGCAATACCATTGCCATTTTTTAATCTGTTATAGACAAACACTTTATAATCATGGTTTGAAATTGAAATGGGTCTGTATGAAGCTGGATCTGATGGATCTTTCCAATTCATATGTAATCTAGACAGCACAGTTTTCTTCTAAGATGTTGGTGCTTCTCTTACTTTTAAAATACTGTTAAACAAAATCTTCCAGATCTTTATCACTTTCTTCCCTCCTAGCTTCCAAACGTTCACAGGAATATCATCTGTTCCTGGAGACTTTCCTGAATATTGATTGTACATCATCATTTGTATCTCATCCCCTCCTCTCTTAACTGTTAGTTTTTGAGCCTCATCTACCTCTAACCTGGCATAATTAAGTCTTCAGTAAATATTTCCATTTGTACTCTTTCTTGACTTCCACATTTCTCTGCTTTATACAATTTTTTATAAAATTTCCAAAATATCTCTAAAATCTCTATAGGGTCACTGGTTATTTTCCTTGTTATAGGCTCCCAAAGTTTGATAACAACCCTTTCTACTTTCTGTTGCCTAAGTCATTGTGCCAAAAGTTTTTGTACTGTGGAGTTATCAAAATATAGTAGCTTAACAGCAATCTTTCTAAAATCATGCATATTATCCAGATACTACCTTATTTTCTCTTTAGCATTCTGCATTTGCACCTCTTTTTCTGTTCTGTGAGATTCCCCTTATTCTAAAATACTTTAACTTTTCATCATTTTGTCTTATATTTAAACCTTACTTGTTTACAAAAAACACTTGTTTATAGCTTAAGCCATTAAGCTACAACCATATAAGGGGGTGGGTTTGGCATAATGGTTAAGGTCTTCACCTCATAGACATAAAGTACAGAATTTGATACTAACCTCAGGTTACTGACTAGGCTTAAAATGACCCTTATTTATTTTTTATTTATTTTACATTTGTTTACTGGGAAAGTCCGACTGGGCACATGTCCTTCTTCAGTGGAGGCCCGGGGAGAAAAGCTCCATTTAACATAATTGCCTTAAGTACAATATAGACAAAACAAGATAAATATAGAAAAGTCAGGATGCATGCATTTTAAAATACATGAAGACAATATAGAAAATATAGGATGCATACAGATTAAAACAGATAAAGAAGATACAATACAATTTTTACAGTCATTTCAAGGTAGTGTTGTACATACAGGATGCATACAGATTGAAATAGATAAAGAAGACACAATTTTTACAGTCATTTTAATGTAGCTTTGCATATATACAGACAATTAACTCATCAGAATACTTGTAATGCATAGTAGTGTTAACTAGTATTTCCACATCATAGGCTATTGTACTATGTACGGACAAGGTATAAGTTAGTCTCCCGAGTAGTAAGAATTGATGCCTGAAAGTTGATAGTTAAGTCAGAAAAAGCATAGCATGCTTCGTGTTAGTAATAAATGAGGTAGAGGTAGTTACATTTTCTATAGGAGACAGATTAGTCAAGAGCAGAGCAACGACACAGCCACTTACTAGATAAGTGAGTTGTTAGTGTTTTTATTTAATTGGTACAGGGTAGGGGTAGATATAATGTCCTCTGGTAGTCCATTTCAGATTTTGCCTAAGTAATTTGAGAAGAGGGATTTTCTAGCTAGGTTTTTGGGTGTATTGGTCTTAATGAGGGGGTTTGTTGTTGGAGCGTAGAGTTCTGGAAGTGGAATATGGTATTAAGATTTGTTTCAGGGTGGGTGATTTCTCAGGATCATAGAAGATTTTATGGGCTGTCGTTATCTGGTTAAAGAGAAGGAGATGGGGGAATTCCGGCCAGTTAAGTTGTTGCAGTGCTATACAGTGGTGTGATCTAAAAGGCATATTTGGCAATTTTATTGTAACAGGTTTCTAGTTTTGTCAATTCAGATTTTCTTAGGTTTAAGAGTATGGGAGATCCATACAGCAGTGTAGAGATCAGGTGGGTTTGGGCAATAGTAGCTTTAGTGTTATATGTGAAGAAGTGTTTATTCCTATACAGCATTCCAAGTTTTTTATACACTTTTTTACTGTTTGGGATACGTGGATGTCAAATCTCATGTTGCAGTCCATTTTGACTCCTAGAAGGTTAGTATGATGTGATGGGAGAGATGATGGTGTTATTTAATGAAACATTGCTAAATGTGGTCATGGGTATGATTGTTTTACTGGGATGGAATATCATGAACTTGTTTTTGGTGGGATTCAGAATGAAATGGGAATTTGTTAGCTATTTTTCTACTGCTAGGAAGGATGGTTAAATTTGTATTTGAAGTTCCTGTATGTTGATAGTGGCACATGCCTGAGGAGTCATCTGCACATTGGATGAAGGAGGCTTATAGGGTTGAGGTATGGAGGTTGTTTGTAAATAATAAGAAGAGTAGGTGTCCTAATATTGAGCCTTGTGGGACTCCTAGGGTCACTGAGAGTAGTGATGAGAGTGCTTGATGCCAGTGTACTCCTTGCTGGCACCCAGTTAGGTAATCCTGGAACCAGACGAAGGTAGATTGACATAAGTTTAATTCTGTGAGGATGTTTAGTAATTTATCATGTGAGATCATATCAAAGGCTTTAGATAGGTTTAGGAAGATACAAACTTATTGTTGTTTCTGTGTTGGTTGATAGTATTTGTGAATGACATTAGTGTGGTGGTAGTACTGTAATGTGGTGGAAAACCATGCTGAGTATTGGTTAGTAGTTTGTTAGTGTGCAGGTAATCTGTGATTTGTTTGTGAATGATTCTCTCAAGTATTTTAGACAGAGGTGATAAGATTGCAATTGGGAACTATATAGCTCATTTGATGTGCCACCTTTATGAAGTGGTGTGCTCTAAGTTTTCCAGATGGAAGGAACTAGGTGTTCAGCTATGGATCTATTGGTATGAATAGCTACTGGGTAGGCAATACCATCAGCAGTTAGTTTTAGAATGTCAGCAGGTAGGCTGTCTGCAGCTAGTGCAGTTCGTTTTAATTTCTTTAGGTGTTTTTTGACTGTTTCAGTAGAAACAGGTCGCAGGGAGAAGATGGTCATGTTCTTTAGTGACATAATAGTAGTTGTGATAGGAGATGGTGTTTTATTACTGGACTGTACTAGGATAGTTTCTGTAAAGCATTTATTAAACTGGGTAGTAATATTGTCTATGTTAGTATGTACGGACATTGCCAACTGCAGTATCCTGTTTATAGCTGTCCAGAATTTTTGTGGGTTTTTGCGGTGTTTAGTTTGGATATCGAAGTAATAATTTGTCTAGTTTAATTAGCCTCTTTGTTTTATTTCTGAGTTCCCTGTTGGTTTCTAATGCAGATTGGGATCTAGTTTTGTACCAGTTTGCCCGGGCCTTGTCTCTTATTTTTAGTAGCAACCTAGTTTCTTTGTTTAGTGATAGGGCATAGTTAGCTTTAACTTGAATGGTTTTGCTAGGGGCTTGTGTATTTGGGATAGTCAGAAAGGTAGTATTAAAATAATCTACTGCTTCTTCATGGGGAAGTAGTTTAAGTGGTGACCATTTACATAATTTCAGGATGTTTATAAGGTCATTGGAGTTCAGATAATTTTTTTCTTATTTGTTGGTATATAGTTTGTTTTATTGGGTTAGTTCACTAAGTAGATAGGTTGGGAAATGGTTGCTTACGCTGTCTGGCAGACAACCAGTGTGTGAAGAGATGGCAGGTCTATTGGTTAAGATCCAGTTGAGTGGAATGTTTATTGGTTGGCTTATTTATCCTGATGGGTGTTTGTATGAGTTGGGTGAAGCCATGTAGATTGATGCAGATTTGGGGATTATGGGAAATGAAGTCTGACCAATCTACATTAAAGTCCACGATTATAGTTTCCTGAGGTAATGTTCTTGTAATCCAGTGCAATATATTTTCTAAGGTTTGGATATTATCTCCTGGTGGTATATAGATGCCTATTATGTTTATATGTTTTTTTGGAGTTGATGTTAAGTTTGGTAAGTAGTAATTCTGCATTGTCAAAGTTTGGTGTTTGATCTTCCAGTTTCTAAGAAGAGATGATTTTTGAAGAGTATTGCCACACCTCCTCCTCTTTTACTTAACCTGTCATGGTGTATGATATTATAACCTGGTGGGAGAATTTAATTATTGGAAGTATCTGGCTTTATCCATGTTTTGGTGAGAAGTACAATATCAGGAGAGTATAGAGAGAGGTTGGCATGCAGCTCATGAGTTTTATTATTAACACTTCTTATGTTAATATTTAAGAGTAGGATATTGTTTGTGTTTCTAGGTGGAATGGTTGTTGGTTGAAAGTGGATGTTATTTTGTGAGGTTGAGCTGCTCAGGCTGGGGACTGGACCAGGGTTTGGGCGTATGTCCCCACTACGAGTTAGTTTAGATGCTATATTTACCAGAGTCTTTAGTAGTTTCACTATGAACTTATTGTATTTCAAGGAGATGTTAGGGTGAGGTAGTATGGCATGGTTTGTATACTGGAGGGTTGTGATATTAAGGATAGAGGGAGTTGTAGAAATGATGATTGGTTCTGGCTTTAGTGGGTAGATGCTGGAGGTGGACTGGGAGGGCATGGGCTCATCTATTTTGGTGTGATAAGAGGAGCTATGTGCTGCTAGTGTGAGAAGTATTAGTGTGTGTGTGAATGGTGCTTGAAATGTAGTGGAGATTGATAACAGCACTGTTTTCCTTGATTCTTGACCCTTCAAGATAGTTGGCCTAATGTTCAGTTATGAGCCTTATGGCATTATCTTAATTCTATATAGAATATAATCAGTACACTTTTACACCCCATTCCCACTGCAGCAGCCCAAGATCACACCATATTAACATTAAACTTACTTTTGTCAAACCTTTCTTCTCTTGTTATACTTTAAAGCCTATATTTCTTACACCTAAAAAATTGCTTGTTTACTTTAATTATCTTTAACATGTACAACAGTCACTTTGGTGTATATGCTTGGCTGAAGAGCTAATGGTGTGAAGCTACCATCTACAGGATGATTATTGAATGCCTCTAAGCCAGAATCCCACCTAAACAGAACAATGCCTCAACACCATGGATCTCCAGTTGGGCAGGGATAGCTGGCTGCAAGATTGGTGAGGAGCAGAGAATATCAGTAGAGTTTAGACCATTGTGAGACAAATTAGTTTTACCATACTGATCATGTGTTATTGCAACAGTAATCCTTGCTTAGTACGAGAGGAATCACAGGTTTAGACATTTGAAGACTTCCTCCACATTTATAATACCCCTGACTACATACTACACAAAACTGTTTTACTATATATAGCATTCAGTTTATGTCATGAACTGTTTATACAAATATTAATAATAATAAAAACTGTTTTACTTGGTTAATTTTTTTTCTCCTTTTAATGTCCTTCTAAACATCAATGACATAATAAAGTCCACCCACGAATTTAACAAAGTCAACAAAAGTCCAATTTTTTCAGTCATTCTTTTCTTGCAAAGCCATATTTCATAAATGTGACTGATGCTTTATGATCGGCCATTTACTTACTAATTTTAGTGTTGCTGTTCTTCCTATTTATCTCCATCTCCCATCACCAGACTCTGGTTCAAGTCCCAAGGTACTCCTGATTATTCTAGTCAACACCTGTGCTTTTTTACATCTTTCAAGCATTTTCCTTTAGAACACTGGAAAAGGTTTCACTGGCAAAGTCTCTCTCTGAATTTTACTTTCAGAAGAATTAGTAGAGTCTCCTTCTGCTTGCTGGCTCACTTTTTGTTGAATAAACTTTTTTACTTCCTCCTTAGGCAGTTCTGCATCAAAAAAAGTATTTGATTCTGTAAGAAAAATACTCTGAAGATAGCTGGATACAGCAACTTAAGTCTTACACCTGCCTGTCAACATTCCTCGATTGCTGGTATAAATTTGCTTCTCTCCTGCCTGGTGTACAATGAATAATCAATCATCCTCTACAAATACTCTGCTCTCTCCAACTTTTAATACTTTACCCTTCTACCACAGTTTTGTCAGAATCAACTAATTCTACTGGTATGATCGCACCTTTACTAATATAGGTCTTGGCTGCTTTCTCACAGACAGGTTTGGAGCATACACTCACAATGCCCTTTCAATTAGCAAATCCTGCAGTGGAACACCAATAGTTACTTAGTTGTGGTTTCATAAAATTAATACAGTCTCTTCCTTCCAGTTTCTCTGGCACAGCAGAAAATCTTAGGTTTTCTGTGTGTACTCTGTCTTCTAACTCACCATTTGTTTAAATAGCTCTTTTTGATAAACCTCATATTCAGCCTCTTTTTCTTCATTTCATATTCTGATTTTTGCAGTTTAATCTGTTCACCTGAACAGCTAGTTAAAGCGTATTCCATTTTTCCCAGTCTTTTGTGAGTTGATATACTCCTTCAATATTTCATTTATTTTAATAACCTCTGAGTACATTTGACTTATTTTCCTCTAAATTACTGGAAACCATCTCTAGAACTAAAGCTGAAGCTTGAACTATTTTTTCTGAACAGCTGCAGAATCCTTCTCAGACCAAGTTTTCTCTTCACCTTTTCTGGCTGATTTTTCTTCTAGGTTCTCTAAGTTTCTTGTATTGCTGGCATCCAGGCAGTGTACTTACTAGCTAGTAACTGAATTTTACTCAAGCTGCAATACCACACTAGCTCTTATTTCTCAGTCTTTGTTTTCACACTGTGAGAGCTGATATTAAGCTGTTGACCATGTTTTCCAAATGTCTTATTTGCTGGTATCCAAGCAGTGCACTTACTAGCCAGTAACTGACCCCCCCCCCCCAAAGAAAAACAAACAATTTGAATGGCACTCTTGTTCTCAGTTTCTGTTTTCACAATGGGAGAGCTGAAGTTAAAAAGCAGGAGGGTAGTTAAATTAAACAATTATCCCCTAAAGTTCCTGTTCACCAAATCTTATGTCCTGCTCAACAATACCTTGTTTGCTAGACTCTCATGTAAGTAATAGATAATACCCAGAATAAATAAATAAACCAAAATAAAACATCATAAAAAGCAGTGTGTGCAGTAATAAACATTCCATATAAAACAAAAAAACATGTCTGTTAAAATATTTAAAATATTTAAATTTACATAGTTTTATATTATATACAAGCTGCCTTGCATCTTAAAATACATGCTAGGGATAGTGCATCATTGTTACCAGGAGCATTGCTGGCATCAAGTCTCAGTTGCCAAAGACATTCCCTTATTTCCAACATGGTTTTAAAGTCCCCCCCAAAATCCTTTGTATATAGCCTGTCAATAACAAAAAAAAAACTTTTTAAAGTTTGAACAATGATTCATGTGTACATACAATGAATTAGTGGTTTTCTTGTTTTTTATGTCCCTGTAATGTTCTAATATTCTTTGTCTCAACTTCCTGGTAGTCATACCTATATAGAACGCTGGGCAAGATAAACAAGTGGCAGCATAAATTACAGTTGCAGTAACCAGGGCTCTTCAAAGTTCTGTTAAAATTACCTAGACAAACATAGGGACCGTCGTTAATAAATTTACAGGCCCTGCAATTGAATGTCCTTGGTCATAATGTCTATGTAGGAAGCTAGAGGTTCAGTTTTTGATCGTCTGGCTGCAACTATGGGTCTAAAAGGTGGGTTAACTAAATTTTTATGAAATTTGGGTATGCCAAAAATGGTGGCCATTATGACCAAGGACATCCTGGAAAGGTTGCCATATATCTTAAAAGATTCGTGGCACTGTTTGGACTGCCTCAGAACTTTGTCTCATGATGATCTGGGGGATTTTTTGTTGGTCACTATTGATGTTATCAATTTATTTTCAGTGATCCCCCATGATTGTGGGCTCGACTGGTTTAGGAAGAGCTTGGACAAACATACCAACTTGCACCGGACCAAGAAGGACCTATTGGTGGATCTGTTACAAATTGTACTGGAGAACAATTTTGTAGGTTTTGAGGATGAGTATTACAGACAGTCCACAGGGGTGGCTATGGGTGCTAAATGTGCACCCATTTATGCCAACCTTGTTTTAGCAGAATGGGAAGACCAGTTTGTGTTGACATCTGATTATAAGGCTAAGATGCCTATCTATTTTAGATTTTTGGATGATATTTTGCTTTTTTGGAAGGGCACACGATGAACTGGAAGAATTTATTTTATATTTGAACAACACAACAACATTCTTAAAATTTACACACAAGGTTGGCAAGATGAGTATTGAATATCTGGATTTACAATTATATACTAAAAATGGTAAAATAGAATCAAGATTATACAGAAAGAAAACTTACAGCAATTCATTTCTACATTATAGTAGTTGTCACCCTGCCTATGTTAAGAGAAATGTTGTTAAGGGTCAAATGATCAGGTTGTCTCGTATCATTAGTGAGGATGATGTCTTTAAAATTGAACTGGACATATTGAAGGACTTATTTGTCCAAAGAGGTTATCCCATTGATATACTTTTGTCGCTTCAACATGAAATATTTAGAAGAAGGTCTACTGACTTTGTTCCAATTTTGCATGACACACACAGGTTATGTGACAAAGTCACCAACCATAAAGATGTGCCTGATAGAAACAATATGCCAACAGGAATGGTATTACAACACAATAGGTTAGCACCTGAAGTTAAAGATTGTTATTTATGGTGCTTGGGAAAGCCTCATCCCTGCAGACTTATACAACATACTTGGTAAATGTTCCACTTTTATTAATAGTAGAAGTTCAAATTTAAAAGACCTACTAGAGAAGACCCCTAGATCCTTTGGACAAAGACCAGCTAATATGGCCAAATGTGGCAATTGCAAGGCCTGTAAATTTATTAATGACAGTCCCTATGTTTGTCAAGGTAATTTTAACAGAACTTTGAAGAGCCCTGGTTACTGCAACTGTAACACAAGTATGGTCATTTATGCTGCCACTTGTTTATCTTGCCCAGCGTTCTATATAGGTATGACTACCAGGAAGTTGAGAAAAAGAATATTAGAACATTACAGGGACATAAAAAACAAGAAAACCACTAATTCATTGTATGTACACACGAATCATTGTTCAAACTTTAAAAAGTTTATTTTTTTTTGTTATTGACAGGCTATATACAAAGGATTTTGGGGTGGACTTTAAAACCATGTTGGAAATAAGGGAATGTCTTTGGCAACTGAGACTTGATGCCAGCAATGCTCCTGGTATCAATGATGCACTATCCCTAGCATGTATTTTAAGATACAAGGCAGCTTGTATTTAATATAAAACTATGTAAATTTAAATATTTTAACAGACATGTTTTTTGTTTTATATGGAATGTTTATTACTGCACACACTGCTTTTTATGATGTTTTATTTTGGTTTATTTATTTATTCTGGGTAGCTATTACTTACTTGAGATTCTAGCAAACAAGGTATTGTTGAGCAGGACTTTAAGATTTGGTGAACAGGAACTTTAGGGGATAATTGTTTAATTTAACTACCCTCCTGCTTTTTCATCATTGATTAATCAAGCACTAATTAATAGCTGTATTTAAAGGTTGTTTTTACTGAAGTTAACTGACTCTGAAGATGCCCATGAGGGTGAAAGCGCTTAGTCAGTTCAAGTTGTTGTTTTTTTATTTCTTCATTCATCAAATTGTGGATTAATAAAGGTTTTGTGAGGTTACCTGTTATGTTACCTTAGTGCCTTTTTGTTTACACAAAAAATCAAGTTACTTTATGACACTGGCAGAAATCAAATATTCTGGTTATTTGCCACATTATGGAAATGATATTTCTCATTATTATGCTGACACAGATAAACAACTTGTGTCAGAGCCATGGACTAAAACTGAATGTCACGAAATGCATAGTCGTATCCTTTTGGAAATTATCCACCCCTGCTAACTATCATATTGACAACACACCCCTTAAAGTTGACCCAGGGACTTGGGGACACACAAATATTAATCTAGCCTTTGGCCATCTTGTGTCTACAATAGTGAGGAAATCATTCTATGTTGTGCAATGTATAAACAAAGGTATGGCATCTAAGTCCAGGGAAGTCATTGTTTCCCTGTATTCACATTCATCAGGCCTATCATTGAGTATAATGCTCCCCTTTGGTATGTACCTAACCAGCCATATCCAACAACTGGAATGTCCACAGATGTTCCACACTAAAAGAATATGGGACATAATGTAAAATGTCCTACGCAGACCGCCTCAAGGCCCTATCCCTATATTCTGTCTCACACAGGCTTTTCATGGAAGATCTTTGCTGGCATACAGGGCATTGTCAGACCCCACTCTGATGGACCTCCTTAATATCCACAAAACAAACAGCACCAGAATTACCCATTCTAAAGACTTAAGCCTTGCCTGTGATATAAATAGGACCTGCTGGCGAGTCAGGTATGTATCTTAGAGACTAACCTGTCTATGTAACAGGCTCCCCATCCATGTGAAGCAGAGTTCCTCACTGACCCAATTCAAGAGCAACTTGGACAACTGGATGGGGAACAGGAAAATTCATCCCTGGTTTGGCACCTATGTCTTTAATGGACACAGGCATCCTGTAAATGGTTCATCTCCCAGGGCCCTGCCTGTATATGTTTCATCTCCCAACCCCCTGCTTACACTTATCAAGGATATCAGAACTAGTCAGAGATTTGCAATGCATGGTTAGGCTTAAAATGGCCCTTGTGGTCGTTAGCCTAGTAAACACCTATGAACCTACAATATCTTCAGAAGAGTGCATGAAGACAACACACATGAGGAGCCACTTTCAAGCTGACACTGATCCACACAACTTGTATACTGATATATGACCTGTGTCTGTTACAAGTGCTGAAATACTCTGGTTTGTTTATTTGTCATACTATGAGAAATTAAGAAGTTATGTACCTACCATAACGTTCCATGTTAGTTGTCTTCTCTCGCCTTCTTTCTTGCTTGATGGGTTCGGAGCCGATCCTCGGCTCCGACTCGGCACTTGCTTTAGCTCGAGAACTCCTTTTACCAGCTCGAGGCAGCCCCATATCCCATGATGCAAGGCAGTAAGTACCCAGATCTCGTTTGTTGACAAAGGGCAATAACACCAAGCATAAAATACTTCCCAAAGGAAGAAGAAACTTACAGATGGAAAAAGGACCAGGTTTGAATGGTCTTTAGCATAATAGTTTCTTATACAAGGCCTGTCCAGGCCAGGGGAAGGAGGGAGGGTCGAAGAAAGAAGGCAGAGAAGACAACTAACATGGAACGTTATGGTAGGTACATAACTTCTTAATGTTAAGTTGTCAATCTCGCCTTCATTCTTGCTTGATGGGACCGCGTCCTAGCACCTCTATCCTGGGTGGCTCAATGGAACAAACTCTTGAGGACTGTAGAGCCAAAACTGGCTCTGTCCCTGGAGGCCAAGTCCAATTTGTAATGGGAAACAAAAGTGTGAGGAGTGGCCCAAGTGGCCGCTGCACAAATAGTGTCCAAAGGCAGTCTAGCTTGAAAAGCTGTAGAAGTAGCTAAACTCCTAGTTGAATGTGCTTTAGGTTTTGAGCACAGCTGTTTTCCCCTGATCGTATAAATTTCAGTGATGACCGAAGAAAGCCATCTGGACAAAGTCACTTTAGAAACAGGAAGGCCTTTTTTATTATCCGCATAGGAAACAAATAATGTTGGTTTTCCCAGGGATATGCGTTGCTACCAGAAACCGATGAGAGGAGATCGCCCATTGCCATAGTCTGAGCGCTTCTCGACACAAGGGGTAGGACTTGGTTCTGCCCTGTTTGTTGATATACCAAACTACAGACATGTTGTCTGTGTGGACTGCAATTGTCCCTATGGGAAGAAAGTCGTTGAGGGCTTGCAACGTTAAAAGCACTGCTCTCATCTCCAGGACATTTATGTGCAGATGGTACTCGAACGGTTGCCACGTCCCATGAACCATCCTGCCCTGATAATGACCCCCCCACCCGATCAGGGAGGCATCCGTGGTGACAGTGGCTATCGGGGACGGAGGTACAAAGCATCTGCCTTGGTGAACCTGAGACGATGTGATCCACCAAGCAAGATGTTCTTTGCATGTTTGTGTCACCAGAATCTGGTGACGCATTGGGAGTTGCTGGTATGACCACTGTGTGAACAGCATCCACTGAAGGAGGCGCATGTAGAATCGAGCCAGGGGAAGAAGAGTAATGGCCGCAGCCATGAAACCTAATACTTTTAGAACCATTCTGGCCTGTACTTTCTTGCTGGCCAGAATGATCCTGACATGAGTCTGAATGTCTGAAACTCTTTGTTCTGTAAGGGTAGCTGACATCCAAACAGTGTTTAAGTTTGCGCCTATGAAGGTAATAGACTGGCAGGGCGATAAGGATGACTTTTCGAAGTTGACTGAGATGCCCAAATGAGAACAAAGGTCTATTGTGTAATCCCTGGCTTGTATAAGCTGATGCCTGGTGGTGGATGACAGGAGCCAGTCGTCGAGATACGGAAACACCTGGAATCCTTGACGTCTCAGGTGAGCCGTGACCACTGCCATGCATTTGGTGAACACTCTGGGGGCTGTAGTGAGACCAAAGGGCAGGGCTCTGAACTGGAAATGACTGGACCCCAGCCGAAAACGGAGAAATCTCCTGGAGCGTCTGTGAATTTTGATGTGATAGTACGCATCCTGAAGA
Source organism: Protopterus annectens (assembly GCF_019279795.1). Lineage (NCBI taxonomy): Eukaryota > Metazoa > Chordata > Ceratodontiformes > Protopteridae > Protopterus > Protopterus annectens. Next base: position 1,359,985,400 of record NC_056726.1, read on the forward strand.
TCTATTGAGCACATCCAGTTGTCCTTCTGTAAGAAGGGCAGAATTGACTGAAGAGTGACCATTCGGAATCTTGTCTTCCTGACAGACTTGTTGAGTCTGCTGAGATCCAATATTGGTCTCCAGTCTCCCGTCTTTTTGGGACCAAAAGAACCTTGAGTAGATTCCGGCTCTGAATGGTCTATTGTAACTGGCTGAATGGCTCTTTTTGCAATAGTTTTGCGATTTCTAACTCTGCAATGTCCCTTAGACCGGTGGTACGCCTGGAAGGGAACTTGAGGGAAGGGACTTTCCTCGAAAGGAATTATGTAACCCTTGGATATGATCGACTGTACCCATCTGTCTTGAGTGAGGGAATGCCAGGCTTCTGGGTACAGTGATAATCTTCCCGACTGCCTCCAAGGAGGGACAGCCGGGCAACACCTCAGGGATGCTGAAAGGGCTTATCAGAGAGAGGCTCCCTGTTTCCCTGGTTTTTCGGACCCCCTCTGCCTCTAGAGTGGCGTCTGTTGTTGTTACCCCCTCTGCCTCTAGGGGTAAACTGACCACGTGAATCCGGCGTGACTCCTTGGGATTTACGGAACCACATCTTACCACCCTTCTGTCCTTTAGGATAAGGCCTAGAAGGGTGGAAAACGGACTCCAACAGCAGAAAGAGTCTTGCCGTCCTGCTCACACCTGGTCAAGGTCTCCTTCACCTGAGGGCCAAACAAAGCTGACCCATCAAAGGGAGAATTTGTGAAGGACGCCTTAAAAGGATCCGCAAAATCACATAGCCGCATCCAGGCTTGGCGTCTAAGAGCCACACCTGTGCCTGCGGCTCTACTCGCTCCATCCGCAGCATAAGATATTAGCCACATGGAGGAGTTAGCAATGGAATTGAGGGTTCCTAGCTGCGAAGCAATCTTTTCTTGAGCCCCTGCAGCTGTAGGATCCTGAACTACTTCTCCCAGCTCCTTCAGGATATCTCTCTGGAGTCTGGTGAAGTGACAAAGATAATTCAGCTTAACGCATAGCAAAGGTCGCTGAGGAAAACATCCGCTTGCCGTACCTATCCATGGTCCTAGAGTCCTTATTAGGAGGATGGACGGGCACGGAAGGATCTGCAAGTTCCTTTTGGTGGCCGCAGCCACCACCATGGCATCAGCGGGACACCCTTGGTAAGGAATTGTTTGTCACTAGGGGCAGTGATAAATTTAGAAGGCCTCCTAGGGACTGGCTCTACAGAGTCAGGGGCTGTCCACGCCTTTCGTGCAATAACCTGCATAAGAGGGTCGAAGGCGGAGACACCCAGGAGGTGGAGGGCCGAGATCCAAACGCCTCTAGGTATACTGACTCATCCTCAGAGGGATTGTTGGTGGGCCAGTTTCCCTCTGTTTCAGAAGTTCTAGGATGTCTGAAAAGGAGACATCCTCAGAGGGGATCTAGGGATCCCTCTGACTCATCAAAGTCAGTATCCGACGTGACAGACTCGGGGAGTCTACATGCTTCCTCTTACAAGTCCTCTTCCTAGGAGGATCTCCCAAACATCAGGAGAATCCTCGGAAGAGGGGAAATTCCCAATGGGGAAACCTGAGGCGGAGGATCTCTGGGTCCTGTAGCAAGAGAAGTGGCAGAGATGTCAACAGGTACAATAGAGGGAGGAGCTACGGAAGAGACTGCTGACTGATACCAGTGGCCAGTACACTCTTCATCACCTCGAATGCTCCCCTCCCAGGCAGGTCCGAGAGAACCCGCTCAAGAGCTAGGAACTCCAGGGACCACCGAAGGGAAGCATCCGAGGCAGATGTCGGAGCCGAGCTCACCAAGGCCGAGGCTCCAAGGGGAAGAGCGGGTTCGGACAAGGGTCCGATGCCACTCACCCCCTCGGAGGAGACCATGGAAGCCCGACCACCGAATCCCTCTAAGGAAGAGGAGATAAGAGTAGAGGCTGAAGGAACAGAAGGGGGTATCCGTCCTCCAGCCGTAGCAGTAACTATGCCCGAAGACTCCAACTCCAAGCTCTGGGGTAGAGTTGAAGGAGGAACTGTAACGGGGTGTGGACCAACAGTCATCTGCTGAGACGGACTGTGAAGCATTTGGGCCAGTACCTGTGACTTGAGCAATCTGCTGACCACTCTCTCTAGGTCATGGTCAGACAACCTGGATGACCTTGAAGATCGGCTCCGATGGCTCCGTTCCGACAGAAGAGGTGAAGCCGGAGCCGAAAGTATCGGCCCCAAGGAAGGAGACCTCGACCTCTTCCTGGAATGAGCCATCGGAGCCGACACTACGGATCCTGTCGGAGCCGATTTCTCGGAGCCGACAGAACGCCTCGATGTATCGGCTCCAGCCGGAGCTGATACAGCCACCAAAGTAACGGTGTCGGAGCCGATCGGAGCCGACACCGATGCCTGTGCCACATGGGTGTCGGAGCCGATCGGAGCCGACATCGGCGGACAATACAGTTTCGCACCGATGGCCATCGGTGCCGAAGGCTTAGCCAGAATCGGCTCCAGCCGGAGCCGATCTCGACTCTAATACGAGTCGGAGCCGAGGCCGCAGGCTTAGAAACAGAAGCCTGGGCCTTGGAAACTCTTGCTGGTTTCGGTGGAGCCGACTTAGCCGGAGAGCCCTCCCGCTTAAGAAGGCCCCTAAGAACCAGTTTGTTATGTCTCTCCTGCAGGACTCTCTGGCTGAAGGAGTGACAAATAGCACAGGAGTCCTGCAGGTGAAGAGGGCCCAGACAATACAGGCAAGAAGTGTGACCGTCTGTCAGAGACATTTTCTGACAGCACGAGTCACACTTCTTAAAACCTGAAACCCTCTCCTTTGACATGGTGCCGACACACAAAACACACACACACCAGTCAAAATAAAATTAAATTACACAAAATACCAAAAGGTATTCTATAAAAAACACCAACACACACACCCTAACAGGGGGGGGATGGGATAGGGATAACTAAGAACAAATTCAAAAAGACAGGGAATTTCTGTCAGGAAGGGATAGAAATTAAATTTACACTATAAAAAAATTAGTTTTTGACTAAAAAGGGGCTTGAAAATCACAAAGTGAAACAACTTACCAGGAGCTGGCAAAAAGAAGACCTCCCAAGCGAAGCGGCAAACGAGATCTGGGTACTTACTGCCTTGCATCATGGGATATGGGGCTGCCTCGAGCTGGTAAAAGGAGTTCTCGAGCTAAAGCAAGTGCCGAGTCGGAGCCGAGGATCGGCTCCGAACCCATCAAGCAAGAATGAAGGCGAGATTGACAACTTAACATATGATATTTTATTATTATTGTAAATATCTCAGTAAATGAGCATAACATACTATTTGTTCAGGTATCATTGTGAAGCTGTCATTCACACAAATGTATTGTCTATATCTAGACTGTACAGTTACTGAGATATTGTAACTTGTTTTAACAAATAAATACATACAATCTGGATTCATTACCAAAAATTAAATCAGAATTTTCAGTTACACAGTGAACATTTACATCATTGTGAAGCTCAGCAACTTTCACATTTACATTTTTGGTGTAACTGTTATGGTGAGAGTTATGAACATTGTTTTTTCAGCATGGTACTTGAAACAAATTCCCTGAAAATAAGCTCAGGATGCACTGTTGTTCCTAAGGGGAAGTTAGCAGCTAGTATTCCTGGGCTGCTCCAAAGTGAATTAGTTAAAAGGTCTATCGTGCAAACCAGTAATGATCTGGTGCATTTCACTGGAGATATCCCTCTGGAAGCCTATCATGTCATGCAGATAATTGAGAAACCTCAAGGGAAAAGGTGCAGGATGCATATACACGCTTCTCAAGATGGTCGGTTACTCTGAACACCTTATCTGTGAGGGCATATCATTGGGTTTTGGGGTGTGGCAACCCTATTGAGAGTAGCTGCCTAACCTAAAACATCTAGCTTTTCAATCTAACTAGACACTCCAATCGCTTGGAGGGTGCAAGACAGGGTTCTCCCTTCTGGCATTGTAGCTGTTTTTAAAATGCCTGAACTGTGGAGGAACAACCCAGAAAGTTTGCTGGAACTAATTCAGTGTCAGATTTATCATCACCAGGACTTCTTAAACCTTGAGGTTACTGAGGGAGGATGAAGGGAATTAATATATTCTTCATCATCTGCATCTCCTGTGGGTATTTAGGAGTGAATACACATTTTCACTTTTTTGTCTTTCTCCTAGGAATTTTCAAAGGAGATGAGACTATAAATGTGGAAGACCTTTTCTCATCAGAAGTGGGCCTAGAGAGCTGTAGAAGGTCCTTTGGGTGTACTGCTATGACTATTTGTGGGGCTTTAAGCTCAAAAGAAAGCTTTTAGATACATTAAGTAATACCAGTACAGAAGATGGGAATGAGACTGGAGACACCACAGCTAGGATGGCTGCTGGTTCTGTATCAAACTCAATACTAAAACTACACTGGTCTCACCATAACCTAGGTCTGGAACTTTAGTACTAGGCCTAATGACTCCCAATATCAGTGACCTAAGTCAACATCAACTGATTGGGCCGGAGCACCATTCCCTATACCAACATTAAGACTGATAGGTTTATTATTAGGATCAACAATGTTAATTGCACTGCCACAGTCAAAAGTCCTGGGGCCAACACAGTCAACACCAAAATTGATGTCAGTGATTTGGCCACCAATATGGGTTGTGGCATCTACTCCAAGTACAATTCTATACCTGAATCCTTTGGACTACAGCTATGAACAAGTGGGACCTGAGAAGAGAGATCTGGTGCACTAGGCATCAGGCGAAAGACAGTGGTTGACTGGCCATGTCAGAGAAGGATTAAGAGCACCATGAGATCTGCTTGAACATAGACAAGTGCTGCCATAAACTTGCCATGACCAAAATTAAAGACAAGTGGGATAGTATCTTATCTTGGCATTAAAGGTTGTAACATTGAGAAATTCATATCCAGTATGAAGGACACTTCTTTGTCCAGTCCAGTCCAGTATCAGGCAAAATAGATACAACTTGAGATTTGGGAACATCAGGCTAATGAGGCAAAACCTTAATTATTTACATTTACTTTGTAAACTGGAGGCTTTAATATTTTAGAAGCTACTTCAGATGATGGGCAGGAGTTTCTAGGTCATTAAGGAGGCTTAGACTTGTTACTGATTACTTCACTGGTAGGGACATTTAAAGAGTTCAAGACAGTACAGTTATGTATACTTACCATAAATGTAGATGTTCGAGTGTATTCACTGTTGCAGTCATTACATTTGGGTAATCTGCTGGCAGGTTGCCCTTAGTCGGCCTGATTAACAACGTCTTGGGTCCTGCATCGGTTGCTGTCCCTTCTTCCATGATGTCAGGTCGTCAGGGGTATAAAACTTGCAGCCAACACCATTAAATCAGTCTTTCTTGCCCCCAATGTCAGGTGCCCCCCAAATGAGGAGCAAAAAAAAAATATATATATATATATATATATATATATATATATATATATATATATATATACACACACACACACACACACACACACACACACACACACACAAGTATATGATTTAAAACACAAAAAATATACCTCCAAACAAAAGCAAATACACCCAAAAAGGCTTTTAAGCATAGTAAAAGAAAGGAGTGGTATAGTAAGAGAAAAACAGGGGGCTGGAGGGTGGGTAACCAGGACTGCAACAGTGAATACACTCGAACATCTACATTTATGGTACATGTACAGAACTGTACTATGTTCTTCGTGGTTCACTGTTGCAGTCATTACATTTGGGTAGAATCCCAAAGCTATGGTTGGTAGGATAGATTTATACAGCATTACGAGCAGCTATAAGGCTCTGCAGGACAGCAGTGGCAAAGTCAGCTCTGGATTTAGAGAAGAGAGGTAAATGGGAATGTTTGGTGAAAGTATGAACTGAGCTCCAGGTAGCAGCTTCTAGAATGTCTCTGGTAGGAACCCCTGTGAGAAAGGCTGCAGAAGTAGATGCAGCCCTGGTGGAATGAGACCTGATCCCCTTGGGGATAGGTTTACCATGGTGCATATAGCAGAAATGAATGCAATGGCTTATCCATTTGGAACTGGTCTGCTTTGAAATAGCCTTTCCCTCTAACCCTGCAGCAAATGCCTCCAATAGTTGTTCAGATTTTCTTAGAGATTTCGTCCTGTTTAAGTAGAATCTAAGTTGTCTGTGTACATCCAATAAATGCAGAAACCGCTCACCCTTGTTCTGTGGATTGGGGAAGATAGTTGGCAGATGAATGGTCTGATTAAGAGCCACACTGGATACCACCTTAGGCATGAAAGATGGATTGGTCCTGAGAGCCACCCTGTCTGGATGAAAAATAATGAAAGGCTCCACTGCCATAAGCGCCTGTAATTCGAAAATCCTTCTAGCTGAAGTGACTGCTAAAAGGAAAGCTGTTTTCCAGGAGATAAATTTTAGGTCTGCAGTAGCAGCTGGCTCAAAAGGAGGGAGACTGAGTTTTTCCAAAACAAAATTGAGGTCCCATGCAGGAGTTGGTGCTCTCCTGAGAGGTCTTAAATTTTTGGCCCCTCTGAGATACTGCTTTAGCAGAGGATGAGAGAAGAGGGGAGGTTCTGTGTTGTAATGAGCTGAAATGGCAGAGGCATGGATTTTTATGGAAGAAAATGATAAGCCCTTGTGAAGCATCTCAGTTAAGTATTGCAGAATCTGAGGAATATTGGGCATTGCTGTGCTTACTCCTTGTGATTGGTTTCAGGCACAGAATCTTTTCCATTTTTCAGCATAAGATTTTGTAGTACTAGGCCCCCTCTAGCCTAGAAAATGACATCCATCACTGGTTTGCTGAGGGATGCCAAGGGTGAAAATAGTTGATTAGCCACACTGCAAGATTCAAAGTTTGGAGCTGAGTGTGCAGAATTTGGTAGTTCTGCTGAGACAGAAGGTAAGGTGTCTGAGGCAGATGCCATGGAGGAAGGTGTGACACATTGCACAGGAGTGGGTACCAGTGTTGGCGAGGCCAGTCTGGAGCAATCAGAATAATTTTTGGTTTGTCCTGTTTGACTTTTAGTAGAACTTTGGAGAGCAGAGGCAGAGGGGGAAAAGCATAGACTGACAGGTTTTTCCAGCTGAATGATGGAGCGTCCATTTTCCAAGCTTTTTTGTGATGAATTCTTGCGCAGAATTTGTCTAACTGATAGTTCTGGGGTGAGGCAAAAAGATCTATGTCTGGGTTCCCCCATTTGCGTCAACATATTGAAAACTTGTGGTTCCAGTTTCCATTCATGTGGGTCCATAAGATTTCTGCTTAGTTCGTCTGCCAGAGTATTTAGCTTTCCTGGCAGGAATTGAGCTTGTAGTTGTATCTGGGTTTGACTTGAGTGGCTCTCGAAGGAACTGGAGAGGACCAGTTCTTAGTAGGCCAGTGCCTACTAAATCTTGGAGGTTGCACTTGTAAGAAATCTTTCACAGTTTGCATAGATTTAGCTTTATCTTCCATTTTATTTTAAACTTCTTCAGCCTTATTACCAAAGAGATGGTCCTGTTGTAAAGGAGCATCCAACAATTTTGCTTTAACATGATCAGGCAGAGTTTGCTCTTTGAGCCAAGCATGCCTGCACACACCCAGTTACAGCAGCCCTGCAAGAGGCCTCCAAAGAATCAAAACCACATTGCAAAATATGTTTTCCAACTTGTTCAGCTGAATGCAATAGATCCTGTAAATCTTTATTTTCCACAGTCAGAAATTAACATAATTTTCTGTTTAAACAGTCCCATGATATGCTGTTGATATTTAGGAATATGAAATTGACAGTTTAAAGCCCTGATTGCCAAGGTTGCAGAAGTGTAAACCTTCTTACCCCATCTATCCAGCGCCCTGGAATCTCTATCAGAAGGGGTAGGACTTTTAGCAGTAGAAGCCTTAATGCTCTAGGGACCCTGAGTAATGGTTTCAGGATCTGCAATAGGATTTTTTAAAAGGAATTTGTGGGAGTCAGGAACCCTGTAGTATCTGTCTGGCTTACAAGGAGCCAGAGGCAGAGAATCAGGAGCCGTACTAGATTCTTGAAAAACATCATCAACAATGTCTAGAACAGGAGTTATAGCCAAAGGCCTATGCTGAGGAAGAAGAAGAAAATCTTTCCCAGTGGAAATGTTCTCTTAAAGTATGTAAAGTTTCTCCAAAAGAAAAATCTTCAGGGGGGAGAAGCAGAAGGAATGGAATCTTCTGCATCAGAGTCCTCATAAGTAGGTATAGACAAATTCCTGTTCATTAGAAGAGTCAGAAGAAAGAGAATGCTGTTCAGAAGATTCATAATCAATGTCTTGCCTAGGCCTCTTAGAAGGGGGGGTTGACTACCCCTGATCAGAGTAATTAAATCGTCAGCCATTTTGATCATTTGTTTTTTAGGCATAGGGCCCTGCACATGTGGCCCAGGCATTGTTTTTTTAGGCATAGGTCTAGATTTTGGCCTTAGTTTTGAAGATGGCGTCGGTCTAATATACAAATCTGTAGGCCTGAAAACACCCTCAGAAGCCAGTGCTTGCACAGCGGCTCCGGACCAATCTAAGGTAGAGACATCTTCGGGTTCCATAATTGAAGCATCTTGCGGCATGCCGGACTCCGAATGGGTCTCAGTAGAGGCCTGAAAATCAGAAGTAGCGGGCATCAGGGGCTGCGAAAACACCTCACTGAGTACCAGCGAACTGGTGACTGGCTTAGAAGAAGTGTCGTCATCAGTTTTGGACCTCAACGGCTTGTCTCTGTCTTTTTCTTTGCATTTTTTAGGTATTCCAGTAGTTGGATTGCTGACTGACGACATTTCTGGATAATTAAAGCGTGAGCCAAAATATTTAGAAGCAAAAACGTACCGACGTTTGATAGTGAGTTGATTAAATTTAGCACAAAACCGACAGCAAGGTACGTTGTGGTCAGGGCCTAGGCAAGGAATACAGTACAAATGAAAAGCCTTATGAGGTATTTGCTTCCCACAAGTAATGCAATTTTTAACTTTTACTGACATCGGTAAGGAGCAAGAAAAAGTTTCCCCAACGGGGTACTTAGCTTTTTAGTTGAAGACTTTGGTTCTGAAACTCGAAAACAAAAATTTCAGGAGTCGGCCGACCGGCACTTGCAAACTGCTTCTGCTTCGGGCACCGCGCGTTAAGAAAGACTGATGTAATGGTGTCGGCTGCATGTTTTATACCCCTGACGACCTGACGTCATGGAAGAAGGGACAGCAACCAACACAGGACCCAAGACTTTGTTAATCAGGCTGACTGAGGGCAACCTGCCAGCAGATTACCCAAATGTAATGACTGCAACAGTGAAACACGAAGAACATCATCCATGGACTAAAACTAAATGCCAAGAAATGCGTAATAGTATCCTTCGGGAAGTCATCTACCCCTGCTAACTATCACATTGACAACACACTCCTTAGAGCTGAGGCAGTAGTTAGGAACTTAAGGACACACATAGACAGTAATCTAGCCTTTGAACATCATGTGCCTACAGTAGTGAGGAAATCATTCTGTGGCACAAATTTTAAACAAAGGTAGGTAATCTAAGTCCAAGGAAGTCATTGTTCCACTGTATTCAGCATTCATCAGACCTATCATCGAGTACAATGCCCCCTCTGGTATGTACTTAACCAGGCATATCCAACAACTGGAATGTCCACAGAGGTTCCTCACTAAAAGAGCACACGGCTTTAAGTAAAATGTTCTATGCAGACTGCCTCAAGGGACTATCCCTGTATTCCGTTTCCTACAGGCTTTTGAGTGGAGATCTATGCTTGGCATGCAGGCTTTGTCAGACACAACCCTGATGGACCTCCTGCATATCCACAAAACAAACAGCACCAGAATTACCTGTTCTAAAGACTTAAACCTTGCCTGTGATATAAAGAGGACCTGCTGTACACACAGGTATGTACTCCAGTGACTACCCAGCCTCTGCAACAGGCTCTGCATCCATGTGAAGCAGAGTTCCTCCCTAACCCAATCCAAGTACAACTTGGACAATTAGATGGGGAATAGGAAATTCATCCCTGGTTTGGCACCTATGTCTCTAATGGACACAAGCAGCCTGTAAATGGTTCACCTCCCAGACCCCTGCTTGTAAATGTTTCATCTCCCAAGCCCCTGCTTACATTTATCAAGGATCTCAAACCTTGTCAGAAATTTGGGATGCTCGGCTAGGCTTAAAAAGGCCCTTGTGGTCATTGACCTAGCAAACACCTATAGGTTCATAGGTAGGTACTAGGCTATTCACCCTAAGGCCTATATAAGCCTAGCCAAATGGTACCCTGGCTTTTGCCACCCAAGAAAATTATTTTCCTGTGCCACTGTCAAGCAGAGCCACAGAGGTGATCCCCGGGGTGAATTTCCTATCTCCCATTCAACCATTAAGATTTTTCTTGAAGAGTGCTAATGAGGAGCTTTGTTTGATATAGATAGGTAGTTTGTTCCAGAGTATGGAAAGTCTCTGGGACAGGAATCTATCCCTCCAGCGTGTTCCGTTTAATGTGGTGACAAGGTTTAGGTTCCTAGAGCGTGTAGTTCTGAGGGATTGGGATTTCTTTAAGTGGATCATGTCCAAAAGCTCTAGACACATAGCTTTGTGTGTTAGGCAAAGATCGCCTCTGAGTAGGCGATATGCGACAGAGTGAAGCTAAAGTTTTTTGAGACGGTCTGTGTAGGGCATCTGTTTGAGGCCAGTAATCCTTTTTGTGAGGTATTTCTAAGGCCTTTACAGTTGTTGTACATTTCTTGTGAGGTACATACCAAAAGGGGCATTGTACTCTATAATGGGTCTGATGAGTAGATGGGAACAATGACCTTTTTTTTCCTGGATGAGAAACCTTTTGTGATGGTGTGCCATGTAGAAGATTTCCTGACTACTGTGGCGATGTGATTATCAAAGGAGAGATTACTGTCCACCTGTGTCCCAAGGTCTCTTATCACACTTTCAATGTTAAGTAGACTACCGTCTATGTGGTAGTTCATGGGTACAGAGTTTTTACCAAAAAGGATGACAATGCACTTTTTGGCATTGCGCTTGAGGCCATGGCTTTGACACCAGGCATCTGTCTCAGCGAGGCCCTTTTGTAGGATGTCCGCATATTTTGGAGTTTTGATTATGGCTCCGGGTTTGCAGTCATCTGCAAACTTCATTAGCCAAAGACCTTCTGTGTTAGCCTGTACTTCAGAGAAGGAGATACCATTGGAGTCTGCTACTTTCACAGTGTGGGTTCTGTCAGTGAGCCATTTGGCAACCCATCTTGTGACATAGGGATTTATACCTAGTTTAGTGAGTTTATCTATAATTCCAGAGTGGGGGATGATGTTGAAAGCCTTGACGAGATCTAGATAGGCTGTGTGAACCACCTTACCCTCATCTACAGCTTTGGTGACCGCTTCACAGAAGTCTCTCAGGTTTAGGAGTCATGATCTGCCTTTTACAAACCCAAACTGGGTGGGGACCAGAGTGAACCTAAGAACACTAACAGCAGGCATTTCAGAATCAGGACAGACTTGTACACTGAGAGGAACTTTTTCAGACTCTGGACCAGTATCTATACATATAGGAAATGACACAGTATTCCTGTCTCAATGTTCCTAACTCATTTCCATTTCTATGTTGTAATTGTCGTGCATATAACTTTTCACGCTAACTATGCTTTTCCAGTTTTATCCTTGAACTGCAAATAAAATCAGGCATGTGATTAACTGAAAAGTAGTTAAAAAAATTACAGACCAGTCAATTACCAGTTTATTTACATTACAATTCTTTACTGAGGGACCATAGATCAGCCATACCTACATTTTTGATTATGTTCTATATTATTTGTGATTATTTTGATATATTGGTAGAGTGAAATGATCTGATGTGCAAACAGATTTACATTTGCAACTTTGTAACTACATCCCTTATAACTTCATTAAAAAAAAAAAAAAAACTGGACCAGTCTCATTCATAAATGTTCTCAATGAAGCATTGCTTGCGCATCAAGGTCAAAGATGATTCTTCATCTCTGTGGAATATAAGTGCATCTTTTCTGCATGCCTCATATTGGAAACTGGTTTAGCTGCCGTGTACTTCTATTGCAACAGTGTTCTTTTCTTCTGGTTATGCTTCTTGTACTTCTCATTTAGGACATCTCCCGTCATTCTTGTTCCCACGTAGCAAACAGTAGGACCCATCATATCAAGAGGCCAAAAAAGGGATTTATATCAAAAGTGCTTCAATGAGAAGTTAGAGAAACAAACAAACAGCTGCAAATCATATATATTATGTATCCTGTACATCTACATTTCCATCAGCAGTAAACCCAAACAATCCAATGTGTGTGTGTTGCAGAAAATATTTAAAAAATACACAGCCATGTCTACCTACAGAATGAATGAATCTCTTAGCTACAAAGGAAAAAAAATTAGTAAACTTCACAGGGAAGTCAAACACACACTTCTTATCAGCATGGGGCTGTGAAGAAAAGGAGCAGACACGGGAAAATGTTTGCATTTGTGCAAATTTCCTTTCCCCCATATTACTGAAACCTGAGCCCTGAGACTAAAAGCTGCTTGAATGTAAACAATAGGATCACATGACATCCTAGCTTATCCAAAATAATGAAACCAGCAATAATCTTGGAACTCCACCTTTAATAAACTACTCCTGCCCAGTGAAATTGGTGTAGCAGATACATGTTTAGTTTTGTTTCTTTTTGAGAGGAAAGTGGGGGGGGGGGGGGGAGTTATTTAGTTACCATAACTTGGAATCTGTGCTATCCAGTGTCATTACTCATCACAGATGGGTCTTGTAGCTGACCTCGGATCCGAGCCAGTAACTGATGGACAGATCCAGAGCTCAAACTCCTCCCCTTCCCATAATCCCCTGCGGACCTGTAACAATTAGATTGAGTTTGCTGAATAAGGGAAAGGCAACACTGCCTGCCCAGGAGACTAAACTATCCCCAAGGAAAATCATCCCTCCAGCACTACCAGATCCACAGAAGGAAGGGAAAAGGAGGGCAGGAATGCAATGAATAATGACACTGGATAGCACAGATTCCAAGTTATGGCAAGTGCATAACTCTTTATCTGATGCTATCCGTGTCATTATTCATCATAGATGGGTCAGAATCTCCAGCTACTATGAACCCTGGGTGGCCTCAGGGAAGGATATGCTGGAGCACACAGGAACCAAAGGAAGTTCTGTTCCTAGACACCAAGTCCAACTTATAGTGTGAAACAAAAGTGTGGGGGATTAGACCAAGTATCAGCAGCACATAGCTCATCCAAAGAAAGTTTACCCAAGAAGGCCGAAGACGTAGCCACAGACCTAGTAGAGTGGGCTTTAACTGGTCTGGATAGCTCCATATGCCTATCATAAATTTAGGAAATACAGCTAGCAATCCATCTGGAAATAGTTACCTTAGAAACAACCAGACCTCTTCTGTTCTGAGAAATGGCCATGAAAAGCTGGTCCAACTTCCAAAATTCCTCGTTCCTCATAAGATAAAAATGTAGTTGTCTATGGATGCCTAAGCAATCTAAAGTATATTCCCCTTTATTATAATAATTAGGGGAAAAAAAGCACAGTTGTGTACACTTACCATAAATGTTGATGTTCGAGTGTATTCACTGTTGCAGTCATCACACTTGGGTTATCTGTCTACAGGTAGCCCTCAGTCGGCCCGAATACCAGAGACTTAGTATTTCTGCATCGGATGCTGTTGCTCCAGGACTGACGTCAGGTCATCAGGGGTATAAAAACAGGCAGCCGATGCCATTACATCAGTTTTTCTTGCCCAAATGTCAGGAGCCCCCCCAATAGGGAGCTAAGTTATGGTGGGGGAAAACACCACCAGTAAAAAGTAAATACCAATACCCATGAAAAAAGGGGGGGGGGTAGTAAAAGGCATAGAGAGTTAACAGAGAGAAAACCAGGGGGCTGGAGGGAGGGAAACCAGGACTGCAACAGTGAATACACTTGAACATCTACATTTATGGTAAGTGTACATAACTGTATTATGTTCTTCATCTTTCATCGTTGCAGTCATCACACTTGGGTAGATTCCCAAATATGAAGAAGGGTGGAGGCAGTCAAGAAGAGTTAGGGCTGGCTAGAATGCCTTGCAGGACTGCTGTTGCAAAACCTGCCCTGGATTTGGAAAAGATAGGCAGGTGATAATGCTTGGTGAAGGTGTGTACGGAACTCCAGGTAGAAGCTTCCGGGATGTCCCTGGTAGGGACTCCCCTGAGGAATGCTGTAGAGGTAGAAGCTGCCCTAGTGGAATGTGTTCTGACCCCCTGAGGGGTTGGTTTCACATAGTGCTTGTAGAAGAAATGGATGCAATGTGCTATCCATTTGGAAATTGTTTGCTTTGAAATGGTTTGCCCTCTGCCCCTCTTGCAAAGCTGACTAGTAACTTATTCCTATCAAGCTAGAATCTGAGCTGTCTCTGCACATCCAAGGAGTGCAGGATCCTTTCCCCCTTTATTTTGAGGATTATGGAAGAAGGTAGGCAAATGGATAGATTGGTTGAGAGCCACACTGGACACCACTTTAGGCATACAGGAAGGGTTAGTTCTGAGGGAAACCCTGTCAGCATGGAAAATAATGAAGGGTTCCACAGCCATAAGTGCTTACAGCTCAGACACTCTTCTAGCTGAAGTGATGGCCAGAAGCAAGGCCAAGAGAGGAATTTTAACTCTGCTGACACTGCAGGCTCAAAAGGGGAGTAGTGTGAGCTTTTCCAGTATAAAGTTAAGGTCGCAAGCAGGGGTGGGTGCTCTCCTTGGTAGCCTTAAGTTGTTTGCCCCTCTCAGGAACTGTTTGATAAGAGGGTGAGAGAAGAGAGGTGGCCCAGTGTTGTAATAAGCCGAAATGTTAGAGGCATGGATCTTAATGGAGGAGAAGGGTAGGCCTCTGTGGAGAAGATCTGCTAAGTAATCCAGGATTAGAGGCAGGGAGGGAAGAGTTGTGTCCTCTCCTTTACATTGAATCCAGGAGCAGTACAGGATTTCCTTGTACTGGTTCTTCTGGCTTCAAGGATGACGACCAGAACCTGCTTGCTTAGGCTGGTTACTGGGGGAGAATTCAAGGAATAAGGCAGGCTGCATGAATTAGGGTTTGCAGTTGCAGATGCAAGATCTGTCTCCCCCTGCTAAGAGAACAGGGTTGGGTTCTGGTGTAGGTGCCAGGGTGGCACCAGTGACAGGCTTCACAGGAGCGGGTACCAGTGTTGGCATGGCCAGTCATGAGCTATCAGAATTGTCCTTGGTCTGTCCTGTCTTATCTTGAGCAATACTCTTGAAAGGAGGGGCAGAGGTGGAAAGGTATAGATTGAGTGATTTACCCACTGGAAGGATAGGGCATCCACTTTCCGGGCCCTGCTGTGAGGTGTCCTGGTGCAGAATCTTCCGAGCTGGTGATTGCAGGGGGAGGCAAAAAGATCCACCTCTGGTGTCCCCCATTTCTGAATCAGAAGGCTGAAGTGTGTGGCTCTAGTTGCCACTTGTGTGGGTCTAGGAGATTTCTGCTTAAATCATCTGCCAGTGAGTTTTGTTTGCCTGGCAGGAATTGAGCTTGCAGATGTACCTGCATGTCCAAGGCCGTGTTCCACAGGGCCATGGCTAGCCTGCAGAGTGGGTGCCCCCTTGCTTGTTGATGTACCACATAACTGTGGTGTTGTCTGTTTTTATTAGCAGGTGTCCTGATGAGAGTAGGGATCTGAAAGCTGTTAGAGCGTGCTGCACAGCTAGCATCTCTTTCTGGTTGATGTGTAGATGCATTTGACTTGGTCTCCAGTGGCCCTGAATGCACTTGCCATCCATGTGTGCCCCCCAGGCATAGTCTGATGTGTCTGTGGTTAGGGTCTGGGTGGCGTGGGGTTGGGTAAATGGCAGTCCCTTGTTGTGGTTGCATGCTGCTGCCCACCAAAGAAACTCTGTCCTTAGACAGCGTATTATGGGAATGACAAGTTTCCAGGTCCTGAGAATGTTGGCACCAAAGACTTTTTAAATACCACTGAAGTTTCCTCATATGCAGTCTGGCATATGGAATTAGTAGGATGCATGAAGCCATGAACCCTAGGGCCTGCAGGATTTTCCTTGCAGATAGCTGGGTTCTGGTGGCCATTTGAGTAAAATAGCCTGTCAGATAGGCTTGTTTTTCTGGAGTGAGGAATGCCATCTGGGATGCTGTGTCCAAGCTTGCTCCCAGGAATACAATTTTTTGACTGGGGACTAGTTTTGATTTATTTTCATTGATGGTGTACCCCAGGGAGGTTAGTAGGTTTTTTACAAATGTCAGGTGCTGCAACAGCATTTCCTGACAGTCTGCCTGAATCAGGCAGTCGTCCAAGTATGGGTAAATTTGAATATTTCTCTGTCTGCAGTAAGCAATGGCTGGAGCCAGGCATTTTGTGAATACTCTGGGAGCAGTGGATACGCCAAAGGGAAGTGCAGAGAACTGATAATGCATAGAACCTGCCCTGAAGCGTAGATATTTTCTGCATGACTCCCTTATAGGGATGTACAGATAGGCTTCTTTTAAGTCTAAGGTGACTAACCAGGCATCTTTCGCTAGCACAGGTAGAAGCTGCTGCAGGGTGAGCATTTTGAATTTTGGTACCACCAGGAAGGCATTGAGAACTGAACAATCTAGGATTGGGCACTAATTGCCCTCTTTTCTGGGTACCAAGAAAAAGTCTGGAATAGAATCCTTGACCTATCTGTTGTGCAGGAACCAGCTGAATTGCCCTTATAGACAGCAGGGATTGGACTTGGTTTTGAGCCTCTGCCCACTGGTTTAGAGTTAGGTCTGGGAACCATTTTGGGGTTGGCAGTGAGTGGAAGTAAAATTTGTACCTCTGGGATACAATGTTGAGGGCCCATCCGTCTTTGGTGATGGAAATCCAGTTTTTTTGCATGAAGGGCAAGTTTTCCTCCTAGGGGCACAAGCAGTTGGGCAGAGAAGGAGGGTAGAGTTGAGAAGTTATTGGGAATTCTTTCCGTAAGGGGGTGGTTTAGCACTTGCTGCTTTAGAGATGGAGACACTCCATTGCTTAGATCTCTAAATACCCTAAGACTGTAGTCTGGGGGGGTCTGTTTCCCCTGGGTCTAGTTTGAGATGGCCTTGAGGGGGCTGGAAAGGACTAATGTTTCGAGGGGCAATGCCTACTGAATCTAGGAGGCTGTACTTGTATGAATTCTTTGACTGTCTGCATAGATTTAGCTTTTTCTTCCATCTTTTTAAGAACCTCTTCTGCTTTGGTGCCAAACAGATTGTCCTTGTCCAAAGGAGCGTCTAGTAACTTTAATTTGACATGATCTGGCAAGGTCTGCTCCTTAAGCCAAGCATGGCTTCTCAGTACAGTACCAGTGACTGCTGCCGTGCAAGATGCATCTAGGGGGTCAAAGCCACACTGCAATGTTTACTTGCTGACTTGGCTTACATAATGCATAAGCTATTGCAGTTCTTTATTTCTGCACAGTCTGTAAAGGTAGCTATTTTTTGCTTAACAAGTTCCATAATATGTTGCTGGTACTTCAGCATGTGAAACTGACAATTCAAAGCCCTAATGGCAAGAGTTGCAGAGGTATATACTTTCTTACCCCATCTGTCCAAAGCTCTGGAATCCCTGTCCGAAGGGGTGGGATTCTTAGCTGTAGTTGCCTTGATACCTTTAGGCCCCTGGGAAATGATCTCTGGGTCAGCAGTAGGATTTACTGAAAAGAAATTTGTGAGCATTAGGTGCTCTGTAGTACCTGTCTGGTTTCCTAGGGGCAGGGGGTAAAATATCAGGAGTAAGACTGGATTCCATAAAGACATCATCAACTTCCAGGAGTGGTGGTATTGTTAAAGGCCTGTGTTATGGCAAATCTAGAAATTCTCTGAGTCTCTTTTTGGACAGAGGATAGTCTTGGCATTCCCAGTGGAAATGCTCTCTTAAAGTATGTAAGGTTTCACCAAAAGAGAAATCCTCTGGAGGAGAGGCAGAGGGAATTGATTCCTCTGCATCAGAATCCTCATAAGCAGATAAGGGCATGTCTTCATAATCTGAAACTTCAGAGTCATCGGACTCTTGGTCTGTTGAAGCTGTTGGGGACTGGTACCTTTTTCTCTAAGCAGGGGAGGGCTGACTTCCCCTAATCAGCATAATAAGGTCTTCTACCACTCTAAGCATTTTATTTAGTGGCAAGGGAGCAGGTGCATGTGCTTTGGTCATCAGTTTTCTAGACGTAGAGCGTACTCTTGGCCTTAGAAACTTAGTAGTTTTAGACAGAGCTGAAGTAAGTCTGTGTCGAGCATCGGTAGTACCAAGAACTTCCTCAGAAGCTGGTGCCTGCTCAGCGGCTCCGGACCCATCCAAGGTAGAGACATTCACCGGTTCCATAGTCAAAGAAGAGTCTTGCGGCATACTGGACTCTGAACGGGTCTCGGTAGAGGCCTGCGAATCCATTGAAGCGGGCATCAGGGGCTGTGAAAGCGCCTCACTGAGTAGCGGTGAACTGGCGACTAGCTTAACGGAAGCATTGTCGGCAGCTTTGAACCTGTGCGGTCTGTCTTTGTCTTTATCCTTATGTTTTTTCAGAATATCGGTAGTCGGATGGCTTACTGAAGCCATTTTGGAATACGGAGATAGAGAGCAAAAGTATTTAGCGACAATAAGGGCCCGATGACAAATGGTTAGGGCATTGAACAATGCATAAAACTGACAGTGATGTACGTCATGGTCTGGGCCTAGACAGGTGTCACAGTAAGAATGAAAATCTCGGTGTGGTATTTGCTTTCTACAGGCAAGACAATTATTAACTTTTTCTGACATCGAAAAAAGGATCCCCAATGGGGTACTTAGCTTTAGAAGACTTCACGATGATTCAATTCGTAAACAAAAACTCAGGTAGCGGCTGCCTGGCACTTGCGAACTGCTTCGGGCTCCTCAGCAAGAAAGACCGATGTAATGGCATCGGCTGCCTACGTTTATACCCCTGACTACCTGACATCAGTCCTGGAGCGACAGCATCCGATTCAGAAATACTAAGTCTCTGGTATTCAGGCCGAATGAGGGCTACCTGCAGGCAGGTAACCCAAGTGTGATGACTGCAACAGTGAAACAATAAGAATATCTGTTAGCTGGGTAGATTGGTTGAGGTTGGCTTCCGAAGCCACCTTCGGAACGAACAAAAGATTTGTCCTGAGGGATACGCTATCCTTGTGGAAGACCATAAAAGGGGGCTTAATGCTAATAGCCTGCAACTCAGAAACTCTCTTTACAGAAGTAATGGACACTGAAAATGCAGTCTTCCAAGACAGAAACTTAAAATCATAAGATGTAGCTGGTTCGTTCAAAGGGTTTTTGTGTCAAGGACTGCAATACCAGGGTTAAGTTCCATGATGGGGAAGGATCTCTGATAGGCAGTCTAAGAAGAAAGACCTCTTTGAGAAAAGGCTTTGCATAGTTTAGAAGAAAAAATAGGACCCTCATTCAAATGGAAATTACAGATGGCCGCCAACTGGAGTTTAATTGTGAAGAAACTAGCACCTTCCTAAAAGAGAGAAGCCAATTACAGCAAAATATCAGGAATCTGGGCCGAGAAAGGATCCAAATTACGTTGTCTGGCCCAAATAGAAAATCTTTTCCATTTACTGGAATACATCTTCTTTGTAGATGGCTTCTGAGATGACAAGGTAATGCTTCTCACTGGGCAGGAGATCCTGGACTGCGAAAGTATCACCGGATCTGGAGGAACCAAGTGGTTTGACGAAGAGTCTGGAGGTTGGGAAGAGGAAGGCCCCAGGGATGGGAGGTAAGATCCAAAGTGGGATCCCATATCCAGGGAGGATATTTTAGATGAGAACAAAGAAGGGAGAATCATGCCCGATGAAGCCAAACGGGGGCAATGAGGATGAGAGGGGTCTTCAGATGGCGAGCCTTCTGTAAGACCTTGGGAATTAGAGGACTAGGAGGGTAAGCATAGAGGAGTCCCAATGGCCAATGGTGAACCAGCGTGTCCATGGGTGACTCCCCCCGTTGGGGGGGGAATCAGGGCAAAGTAGTTGCTGCATTTGTGGTTGACTGCTAGGAGACAATGAGATTGCAGCATGGTTGAGGTCAACAGTCAAATATCTGATGTGCCACTGATGGATTCAGGGACCACTAGTGGGGACTCAAGACAGACCTGGGGAGTTTGTCGGCCAGCACGTTGGAACTGCCATAAATGTAAGTTGCAAGAAGAAAACACCTGGAAGATATCATTCATTCCCACACTCTCATGGTCTCTCTGCACAGGGGATAAGACCATGTTCCCCTTTGTTTGTTGATGTTCCAGACCACCGCCATGTTGTTCATTTGAACTGTATTGTCCCCAGAGGGAGGCAATCCTGAAAGGCTTGCAATGGATAGGAGGACTGCTCTCATCTCCAGGACATTTATGTGCAATTTGGTCTCTGTGGGAGACCACGTGCCTTGAACCATACTGTCCTGGAAATTCCCACACCAACCCAAGATAGAGGCATCTGTGGTCACTGTGGCCCTGGGATTGGGAAGACAAAATGTCTTGCTTAGAAGTAGATCCAGTGACTGAAGCCACCAAGCAAGATGATTTCTGCACACCTGAGTAATCCTGACAGTCATGGACAAGGGATGAACCTGAGTGGACCACTGGACTGCCAGAGTCTATTGAAACACCTGCATGTGATACCTGGCAGGTGGCACTATCTGGATGGCAGCCGCCATTCAGCCTAATGCTGGAAGAATCAGATGAACTAACAGATGCTCTAGATCTAACAAGCAAGACACCTGATCTCAAATGAGCTGGACGTGGTGTAAGGGTAGTGCTGCAGTCTCTGACATGGTGTCCAATTGGACTTCGATGATCTCTAAGTTTTGGCATGGTAATGCTTAGATGCTGAAAAAGGTTGAGGGCAAAACTGGTGGACATTAGAAGTTGATGCCTTGTGGGTGCCATAAGCAGCCAATTGTCTAGGTATGGGAAGACCTGGAATCCTTGAAGCTGGAGATGAGCTGCCATGCATTTGGTGAACACCCAGGGGGCTGCGGTGAGACCAAAGGTCAGGGCCCAGAACTGGTAGTGATTGGCCCCTAAACAAAAGCACAGATGTCTCCTGGAGAACCTGACGATCTTGATATGATAGTATGCATCCTTGAAATCCACTGAGCACATCCAATCGTCCTTTCGCAACACAGGCAGAATGGACTGGACAGCGACCATCTGGAAAGTACAGTTGTGTACACTTACCATAAATGTAGATGTTCGAGTGTATTCACTGTTGCAGTCATTACATTTGGGTAGAATCCCAAAGCTATGGTTGGGGAGGATGGAATTATACAGCAGTAGGAGCAGCTATAACGCCCTGCAGGACAGCAGTGGCAAAGCCTGCTCTGGATTTTGAGAAGAGAGGTAAATGGGAATGCTTGGTGAACGTATGAACTGAGCTCCAGGTAGCAGCTTCTAGAATGTCTCTGGTAGGAACCCCTCTGAGAAAGGCTGCAGAAGTAGATACAGCCCTGGTGGAATTGGATCTGATCCCCTTGGGGACAGGTTTACCGTGATGCATGTAGCAGAAATTAATACAATGGCTTATCCATTTTGAAATTGTCTGCTTTGAGATAATCTTTCCCTTTGCCCCTGCAGCAAATGCCGCCAGTATTTGCTCAGATTTTCTTAGAGATTTTGTCCTGTTCAAGTAGAATCTTAGTTGTCTGTGTACATCCAATGAATGTAGAATCCGCTCCCCCTTGTCTGTGGATTTGGGAAAATAGTTGGCAGATGAATGGTCTGATTAAGAGCCACACTGGATAACACTTTAGGCATAAAGGATGGATTGGTCCTGAGCGCTACGCTGTCCAGGTAGAAAATAATAAAAGGTTCCACTACCATGAGAGCCTGTAGTTCTGACATCCTTCTAGCTGAAGTGACTGCTAAAAGAAAAGCTGTCTTCCAAGAGAGAAATTTTATGTCTGCAGTAGCAGCTGGCTCAAAAGGAGGCAGGGTGAGTTTTTCCAACACAAAATTGAGGTCCCATGCAGAAGTTGGTGCTCTCCTGGGATGTCTTAAATTTTTGGCCCCTCTGAGATACTGCTTTAGCAGGGGATGAGAAAAGAGGGGAGGCTCTGTGTTGTAATGAGCTGAAATGGCAGAGGTGTGGATTTTTATGGAAGAGAAAGATAGGCCCTAGTGAAGCATCTCAGTTAAATATTGCAGAATTTGAGGAATACTGGGCATTGCTGTGCTTATTTCTTGTGCCTAATTCCAGGCACAGAATCTTTTCCATGTATCAGCATAAGATTGTCTAGTGCTAGATCTTCTAGCCTCCAAAATGACATCCATCACAGGTTTGCTGAGAGATATAACTGGTGAAATTTGTAGATTAGCCATGCTGCAAGATTCAGAGTTTGGAGCTAAGTGTGTAGAATTTGAAAGTTCTGCTGAAACAGTAGATAAGGTGCCTGAGGCAGGTACCACGGAGGCTGTGACACACTGCGTAGGAGTGGCTATCAGTGTTGGTGAGGCCAGTCTGGAGTAATCAGAATCATTTTTGGTTTTTCCTGTCTGACTTTTAGTAATACCTTGGAGAGTAAAGGCAGAGGGGGAAAAGCATAGACTGATAGGTTTTTCCAGCTGAAGGATAGAGCATCCACTTTCCAAGCTTTTTTTGTGATGGATTCTTGTGCAGAATTTGTCCAACTGATAGTTTTGGGGTGAGGCAAAATGGTCTATGTCTGGATTCCCCCATTTGAGTGTCAACATGCTGAAGATTTGTGGATCCAGTTTCCATTCGTGTGGGTCCATATGATTTCTGCTTAGTTCGTCTGCCAGAGTATTTTGCTTTCCTGGCTGGAACTGAGCTTGTAGATGTATTTGGTAAGATAAGGCTGTGTTCCACAAGGCCATGGTTAGTCTGCAAAGGGGGTAGGAATGGGTACCCCCCTGCTTGTTTATGTACCACATGACTGTGGTATTGTCCATCTTTATCAGTAGTTGTCCTGGATGAAGAAAGTCCTTGAAAGCTGTCAGAGCATTCTGTACAGCTAGCATCTCTTTCTGGTTGATATGCAGGTGCATTTGATTTGGGCTCCATCCACCCTGAATGCATCTCCCTGCCAGATGTGCCCCCCCAAGCATAGTCTGATGCATCTGTAGCCAGGGTTTGGGTAGCAGGAGGTGGAATGAATGACAGTCCCTTGTTTTGGTGACAGGCCTTTGCCCACCATAGGAACTCTTGCTGCAGGCAAGGAATGATAGGAATCATTGTTTCCAGGCTGTGGCAATGTTGACTCCATAAGCTTTTTAGGTACCATTGAAGTTTCCTCATATGCAGTCTTGCATATGGAATTAGAAGAATGCAGGAAGCCATGAACCCCAAGGCCTGCATAATTTGTCTTGTAGATAACTGTTTTTTTTTTGTGGCCACTTGTTTGAAGTAAGTCATCAATTGGATTTGTTTGTCTGGCATGAGGTAAGCCATCTGGGCAGTTGTATTCAAGCTTGCACCCAGGAATGCAATTTTTTGAGAGGGTACCAGTTGTGATTTAATTTTGTTTATGGTGTACCCTAGGCAAGTTAGAAGCATTTTTGCAAACGCCAGATGCTGTAGACGAGTTTCCTTGTTTTCTGCCTGAATTAGACAATCGTCCAAATAAGGATAAATTTGAATGTTTCTTTGCCTGCGAAATGCAATTACTGGTGCAGGCACTTTGTGAAGACCCTAGGCACAGCAGATAAGCCAAAGGGCAGTGCAGAGAACTGGTAATGCAAATAGTCTGCTTTGAAGTGGAGGTATCTTCTGAAAGATTCCCTGATTGGGATATGTAGGTAAGCCTCTTTTAAGTCTAGAGTTACCAACCAGGCATCCTTGCCTAGCATAGGCAGTAACTGTTGTAAAGTCAGCATCTTGAATTTTGGAATGTCCAGGAAAGTATTTAGAATGGATAAGTCCAGAATTGGACACCATGATTTGTCTTTTCTGGGTACCAGGAAAAGTCTTGAATAAAAACATTGTCCTTTTTCCTTTTCTGGTACTGGTTGAATAGCCACCATAGCCATGAGGGACATAACTTGTTTCTGGGCCTCTGCCCACTGATTTGGAGGCAGATGTGGCCATCCATTTGGAATTGGCAACGTGTGGAAATGAAATCTGTATCCCTGGGATACTATATTTAAAACTCACTTGTCCTGGATAATTAGATGCCAATTTTGTGCATGAAGTGCTAGTTTTCCCCCCAAAGGGGCTGCCAAAAGATAAGTGCTTGGAAATGGCAGAGGAAAGTCATTGAGACTGTTTACCATAGGGGGGTGCCTTGCTGCTTCCAGATTTGGAGGTGAAGGCACCCCATTGTTTTGTTCTGTAAGTTCCTTGTGACTGAAACCTGGAGCCTTTGGAGTGTCTGGGTTTGACCTGAGCGGCTCTGGTGGGTACTGGAAAGGACCAATTCTTAGTAGGCCAGTGCCGACTGAACCTGGGTGGCTGCACTTGTAGGAAATCTTTTACAGTTTGCATAGATTTAGCTTAGTCTTCCATCTTTTTTCAAAACTTCTTCTGCCTTATTACCAAATAGACTGTCCTGTTGTAAAGGAGCATCCAACAATTGTGCTTTAACATGATTAGGCAAATTTTGCTCCTTGAGCCAAGCATACCTTCTTATCACAGATCCAGTTACGGCAGCCCTGTAAGAGGCCTCCAAGGAATCAAAATCACATTGCAAAGTATGCTTTCCAACTTGTTCAGCTGAATGCAATAAATCCTGTAACTCTATTTTCCACACAGTCAGAAATCAACATAATTTTCTGTTTCAGTAAGCCCATGGCATGCTGCTGATATTTAAGCATATGAAATTGACAGTTTAAAGCCCTGATTGCCAGGGTTGCAGACGTGTAAACCTTCTTACCCCATATATCCAGCGCCCTGGAGTCTCTATCAGAAGGGGTAGGGATTTTTAGCATTAGAAGCCTTAACACGCTTGGGACCCTGAGGAATTGTTTCAGGGTCAGCATTAGGGTTTTTAAAAAGAAACTTGTGGGAGTCAGGAACCCTGTAAATATCTGTCTGGCTTACTAGGAGCCGGAGGCAGGGAATCAGGAGCCATGCTGGATTCTGAGAAAACATCAACAATGTCTAAAACAGAGGTATAGCCAAAGGCCTATGCTGAGGAAGAAGGAAATCCCTAAGCCTCTTTTTGGATTCTGAAAATGTTCCCTTAAGGTATGCAAAATTTCCCAAAAAGAAAAATCCTCAGGAGGAGAAGCAGAAGGGATGGATTCCTCTGCATCAGAGTCCTCATAAGGTGGAGTAGATAATTCCTGATCAGAAGAGGAATCAGAAGAAATGGAAATCTGATCTGAAGATTCATAATCAGTGCCTTGCCTAGGCCTTTTAGCAGGAGGGGGTTGGGAACCCCTGATCAAGGTAATTAAATCCTCAGCCATTTTGATCATTTATTTTTTAGGCATAGGGGCCTGAGTACATGGCCCATGCATCGGTTTTTTAGACATAAAAGTTGGTTTTGGCCTTGTTTTTGAGGATGGCGTAGGTTTAATATACAAATCTTTAGGCCTGAAAACACCCTCAGAAGCCGATGCCTGCTCAGCGGCTCCAGACCCATCTAAGGGAGAGACATCTGCGGGTTCAATACTTGAAGTGTCTCACGGCATACCGGACTCTGAATGGGTCTCAGTAGAGGCCTGCGAATCAAAAGTAGCGGGTATCAGGGGCTGCGAAAGCACCTCACTGAGTACCGGCGACTGGCTTAGGAGAAGCTTCATTGGTTTTGGACCTCAACGGTCTGTCTCTGTCTTTTTCTTTGCATTTTTTGTGAATTCTGGTAGTCAGATTGCTAACCGACGACATTTCTGGATAGTTAAATCTTGAGCCAAAATATTTAGATGCAAAAATATACCAACGCTTAATAGTGAGTTGGTTAAATTTAGCACAAAACTGACAGCAAGGCACATTGTGGTCAGGGTCTAGGCAAGGAATGCAGTACAAATGAAAATCCTTATGAGGTATTTGCTTCCCACAAGTAATACAATTATTAACTTTTACTGACATCGGTAAGGAGCAAGAAAAAGTTTCCCCAACGGGGTACTTAGCTTTAGGTTGAAGACTTCGGTTCTGAAACTCGAAAATGAAAATTTCTAGAGTCTGCCGACCGGCACTTGCGAACTGCTTCTACTTTGGGCACCGCGCGGCAAGAAAGACTGATGAAAATGGCGTCGGCTAGATGTTTTATACCTCTGACAACCTGACGTCATGGAACAAGGGACAGCAACCGACGCAGGACCCAAGACTTTGTTATTCAGGCCGACTGAGGGCAACCTGCCAGCAGATTACCCAAATGTAATGACTGCAACAGTAAAACATGAAGAACATCTTGGAATTTTTGACTGACAGGTTCAGTTCGCTGAGATCCAATATTGGGCATAGGTCCCCCATCTTTTTTTGGCATGAAAAAGAAGCGAAAGTAAGTTCCGGACCCTCGTCCTGTTGGGAACTCTTGGATGGCTCTTTTTTTGAATAAGGTCTTGGACACGAGATATTCCAACTTCCCTTTGGCAGGTTGGAATGTCCCAGTTAAGATTTTAGAACCAGAGGGGGCTGAAAAAAGGGAATTAAGTAACTCTTGCAAATAATTTTTAAATCCCACTGATCAGAAGTGAGACTTGTCCAAGCTAGTGGGTGAAGAGAGAATTATCCCCTGACTGCCTCCAGGGCAGGACAGTCAGGCAGCACTTCAGGAGCGCTGAAAGGACTTCTCTGAGAAAGGTTCTCGACAGTCCTGATTCTGCAGACCCCCTCTGTCCCTGAGGCGGTGTATGCCATTGAATCCCCTGCCACGGCCTGCAGAAGAGGTTTCTTGGGGAGCATCCTGGAAGGCAGGCTGAGTCCTGTGGAACCAAGTGGGGGAGTCCAAGTGTCTCCCCTTACATGTTTCTCTTCTGAGGGGTTCAGGGAGGATTTGAAAGAGACAGGGACCCCTACAGTGGGTAGTGCCTGCCTGAAGACGCTCATGACAGGCCTCATCAACCAAACCCAAGAGAGGCTGGTGAGGACCCAGAGAAGGAGGAGAGGTAACTGCCAGGCTGGTGAAGGTCTTCTCTACTGCCCGGAAGTCCGATGGACTGGACAAGGCTCCCCTCTCCTCCCCAGCGGCCACAGCTGCCCAGGAAGGGAGAAGGGACCACAATGCAGCACTGAAGCCCCCAAAGGAAGGCAACAGTCTGAAATTTCTGGGCCAGACCCCACCCCCAGGGAGCTAGTGCCGACCTCATGGGGCTGAGGCGCAGCATGTTCCAAGAGCAGGTGACCAGAGCCAGCCAGGGACCCTGATGGTGTCATGAAGGGAGGGACACCAGGCACCATGGGCTTCTCACAAGGAATGCTCTGATCCTGATGTCCCAAACCCAGGTGGGTCTGAAGAGGAGAGTGAAGTCCTGTGGAAGGAGAAGGTCCCCATGGCATCTGAGCTGGGGACGGTAGCAAGCACAACTCGATTTGAGCCTTGAGGAAACTCCTCATCATCCTATCCATATTTACTTATTTACTTAACATTTGTTAACCAGGAAAGTCTAACTTGGAATGAAGCCAATTTTCAGCAGAGGCCCAGGGAGAAATGTTCCAGATGTATGTCTTTGTAACATGGAAGGAAACCAGAGCACCTGGACAAAACCCACATGAATCCAGGGAGGACATGCAGACTCTGTGCAGAAGGCACTCCAGCTGAGAAATGAACTGGAGAACCTCTTGCTGTGAGGCAACAACACATCCGGTGCACCACTGCGCCACCCATATCTGTGGGTAGCAAAAGTACAGTGATGTACACTTACCATAAATGTAGATGTTCGAGTATATTCACTGTTGCAGTCAATACATTTGGGTTATCTGCTTGCAGGTAGCCCTCAGTTGGCCTGATTAACAAAGTCTTGGGTCCTGCATCGGTTGATGTCTCTTCTTCCATGACGTCAGGTCGTCAGGGGTATAAAACATGCAGCCGACGTCATTACATCAGTTATACTTGCCCCAGATGTCAGGTGCCCCCCTAATGGGAAGCAATTAAATCTATAAATATACAAGGTTATACCTCAAACAAAAAAAGCAAATACACCAAAAAGCTTTTAAGCATTGAAAAGGAGAGAAGAGGTATAGCCAAACAAAGTCAGGGGGCTGGATGGAGGGTAACCAGGACTGCAACAGTGAATACACTCGAACATCTACATTTATGGTAAGTGTACATAACTTTACTATGTTCTTCATGTTTCACTGTTGCAGTCATTACATTTGGGTAGATTCCCAAAGCTAAGGATGGGAGGAGGAATTTAGATAGCATTAGGGCCAGCTATAAGGCCCTGCACAACTGAAGTGGCAAAGCCAGCTTTGGATTTAAGAGAAAATTGGCAAATGGTAATGCTTAGTGAAAGTATGTATAGAACTCCACGTATCAGCTTCTAGGAAGTCCCTGGTAGGTATGCCTCTGAGAAAGGCTGTAGAGGTAGATGCAGCCCTGCTTGAGTAGGATCTGATCCCCTGTGGGATAGGTTTTCTATGGTGCTTATAGCAGACATGAATGCAATGGCCTATCCATTTGGAGATAGTTTACTTTGAAATAGCCTTCCCCTCTGTCCCTGCAGCAAATGCCACCAGCAGTTGTTCAGATTTCCTTTGAGGTTTAGACCTGTCCAAGTAGAATCTAAGTTGTCTGTGCACATCTAAGGAGTGCAGTATCCATTTCCCTTGTTCTGTGGATTAGGAAAGAAGGTAGGCAAATTAATGGACTGATTAAAGCCCACACTGGATACCACCTTTGGCATGAAAGAGTGATTGGTCCTGAGGGACACCCTGTACACATGAAAGATGATGAAAGGCTCTACTGCCATAAAGGCCTGTAATTCAGATACCCTTCTTGCTGAAGTGATGGCTAAAACAGAAGCTGTTTTCCAAGAAAGGAATTTTAAATCTGCAGTAGCAGCTGGCTCGAAAGAACGAAGGGTGAGTTTCTCCAAAACAAAGTTAAGGTCCCAGGCTGGAGTTGGAGCTCTCCTGGGTGGTCTTAAATTCTGGCCCCTCTGAGGAACTGCTTGAGCAGTGGAAGAGAGAAGAGGGGAGGTTCTGTGTTATAATGAGCTGAAATGGATGAGGCGTGAATTTTCATTGAGGAAAAAGACAGACCCTTGTGAAGCATCTCAGGTAAGTATTGTAAAATCTGAGGTAAATTGGGTACTGCTGTGCTCATCCCTTGAGACTGGTTTCAGGCATAGAATACTTTCCATTTTTCAGCATAAGATTTTCTAGTACTAGGTCTCCTTGCCTCTAAAATGACATCCATCACTGGTTTACTGAGGGATGGTAAAGGAGAGCTTAGGTAATTAGCCAGGCTGCTAGGTTCAGTGTTTGAAGCTGAGGGTGCAGAATCTGGTTCTCCTGCTGAGACAGCAGGGTAGAAGTCTGAGGCAGGTGCCATGGGGCCAACAGTGACACACTGCACAGGAGGGGGTACCAGTGTTGGCGTGGCCAGGCTGGTGCAATCAATATCATCCTTGGTTTGTCTTGTTTGATCTTTAGTAGTACTTTGAAGAGCAGAGGCAGAACAGGAAAGGCATAAACTGATAGGTTTTTCCAGCTGAAGGACAGAACATCCACTTTCCAAACTTGTCTGTGGGGAGTCCTTGCACAAAATTTTTCCAATTGATAGTTCTGAGGGGAGGCAAACAGGTCTATATCTGGGCTCACCCTATTTGCTTGTCAACATGTTGAAAATCCTTGGTTCCAATTTCCACTCGTGTGGGTCCATGAGGGTTCTGCTTAGTCCATCTGCCAGTGTATTTAGTTTTCCTGGCAGGAATTGAACTTGTAGATGTACTTGGTAGTAGCTCAAGGCTGTGTTCCACAATGACATGGCTAGTCTGCAGAGGGGTTAAGAATGTGTACTCCCATGCTTGTTTATGTACCACATAACAGTGGTGTTGTCCGTCTTTACCATTAATTGTCCTAGAAGAATGTGGTCCTTGAAGGCTGTCAGAGCATTCTGTACAGCTAACATTTCTTTATGATTGATGTGAAGGTGCATTTGAATTTGGCTCCATTTGCCCTGAATGCACTTCCCTGCCAGGTGCACCCCCCCATGCATAGTCTGATGTGTCTGTTGTTAGGGTTTGGGCGGCAGGTGGTACTGTGAACGGTAGTCCCTTGTTTTGGTGGCAGGCCTCTGCCCACCAAAGGAACTCTAGGCATAGACAAGGAATGATAGGAATCATTGCTTCTAGATCCTGAGAATGTTGACACCATAGGCTTTTGAGATACCATTGTAGTTTCCTCATATGCAGTCTTGTAAAATGCAGGAGGCCATGAACCCCAAGGCTTGTAGTATTTGCCTTGCAGATAGCAGGGTTTTTGTGACCACTTGTTTGAAGTAGGTTGTCAAGTGAATTTGTTTCTCTGGCATGAGGAAAGCCATCTGGGAAGCTGTATTCAAGCTTGCTCCCAGGAATATAATTTGTTGACAGGGTACCAGGTGTGATTTCTTTTTGTTTATGGCATACCCCAGACAAGTTAGCACCCTCTGTAGAAAAGCCAGACAATTCAAAAGTACGTCCTGGTTTTCTGCCTGAATTAGACAATTGTCCAGGTATTGGTATATTTGAATATTTCTTTGCCTGCAAAATGCAGTGACTGGAGCTAGGCACTTTGTGAATACCCTGGGCGCAGTAGATAAGCCAAAGGGCGGTGCAGAGAACTGATAGTGCATGTAGCCTGCTTTGAAGCATAGGTATCTTCTGCAATACTCCCTGATAGGGATGTGCAGGTATGCTTCCTTTAAATTTAGTGTTCCCAACCAGGCATCTTTGCTTAGCATAGGAAGCAACTGCTGAAGAGTCAGCATCTTGAATTTTGGAATCACCAAAAAGGTGTTTAGAGTAGGCAGGTCCAGGATAGGACGCCATGAATTGTCTTTTCTGGGTACCAGGAAAAATCTTGAGTAGAAACCTTGTCCCTTTTTCTCTTCTGATACCAACTGAATAGCCCCTATGCTTAAGGGAAAGTACTTGCTTTTGGGCCTCTGCCCACTGCTTTGGACGTAGATCCGGCCAACCGCTTAGAGTTGGTGACGTGTGGAAGTGAAATCTGTATAGTACAGTTTTGTACCTACCATAAATGTAGATGTCCGAGAGACATGCAACTGCAGTCATAACATGTGGGGTTGTCCTGCCTCAGGCAGCCCTCGGTCGGCCGGATTCCAAAGTCTGGGTCCGACGTCGGCTGATGTCGCATTTCTCTCCGACGTCAGAGCGGCTGGAGTATATAAGCATCAGTCGACGCCATTTTCTTCAGTGTTTCTTGCCCCAGATGCCAGGTGCTCTCCAAGGAAGGCTGTAATCAAATTGGAAGACAAAAACAGGATTCCAAACAAATACATGAGCAATACAACAAATACACCATAACAGATATCCCCAGCTAAGAGAGAGAGAGGGATAGGAGTGGACCCTAAGCATAGAGGGGTATGGAGGGAGGGAAAACCCGACTGCAGTTGCATGTCTCACGGACATCTACATTTATGGTAGGTACAAAACTGTACTATGTCCTTCAAGAATGCAACTGCAGTCATAACATGTGGGTAGAATACCATAGCTTAGCTGGGGGAGGAGGTATGCTCTAGGAAAGAGATGGTGTGGCAATCAAACCCTGCAGGACTGCCGAAGCAAAGCCTGCTCTGGATCTGGAGTATAGGGGGAGATTGTAGTGTTTTGAGAATGTATGCACAGAGCTCCATGTAGCAGCTTCTAGAATGTCCTTTGTAGGCACCCCTCTTAAAAATTCTGTAGAGGTGGCTGTAGCTCTGGTGGAATGTGGTCTGACATAGGCTGGAACAGTCTTTCCATGAAAGGAATAACAGAATCTGATGCAATGTCCAATCCATTTAGAAATAGTCTGTTTTGAAATTGCTTTTCCTTGGACTGCAGGGGCGTAAACTACAAAAAGCTGTTCAGACTTCCTACTGGCCTTGGTTCTGTCCAGGTAGTATCGAAGTTGTCTATGAATGTCCAAGGTATGTAAAATCCTTTCCCCCTTATTCTCAGGATTGGGGAAGAAGGCAGGCAGATGGATGGCTTGATTTAGAGAAACCCTAGATACCACCTTTGGCATAAAGGTAGGGTTGGTCCTTAATGAAACCCTGTCTCTGTGGAAAATAATAAAGGGTGGTATTGCCATTAGGGCCTGTAGTTCCAAAACCCTTCTTGCTGAGGTAATTGCCAACAGGAAGGCTGTTTTCCATGAGAGAAATTGCAAGTCAACTGAAGCTGCTGGCTCAAAAGGAGGAAGAGTCAGTTTTTCTAAGACAAAATTGAAGTCCCAGGCTGGCACTGGGGCCTTTCTTGGTGGCTTAATGTTCTTGATTCCCCTGAGGAATTGCCTTAGTAAGGGGTGAGAAAAAACAGGAGGATCAGTGTTGTATCTGGCTGAAATAGCAGATGCATGTATTTTTATTGACGAATATGATAGGCCACTCTGTAACATATCTGCCAAATATTCCAAGATAAGTGGGATGTTCAACAATGATGCATCATGCCCTTTGCTGGTATTCCAATTGCTGAATCTTTTCCACTTTGCTAAGTAGACCTTTCTAGTGGATGGTCTTCGAGCCTCTGTTAGTATCCTCTGGACTTCCTTGGAGAGAGGTAAGATGAATGTATTTATGGGATCTCCCAGGCTGTTAGCTGCAGAGTTTGAAGGTTTGGATGCAGTGTTTCGAAATTGTGCTGAGTCAAAAGTAGAGGCCACTGAGGGAGGGCCCACCTCCTGGTGTGACATATGCTCCGTAGTAGTGGGTACCAGTGTTGTCTTGGCCAATCCAGAGCTATTATAATTCCCTTGGGCTTCTCTGCTTTGATCTTTAGTAATACTGAGGTCATCAGTGGCAGAGGTGGGAATGCATAGATTGCTAGGGAGCTCCAGTTGAATGAAAGAGCATCTATTTTCCAAGCCTTTGGATGGTATGTCCTTGTGCAAAACTTTGGTAGTAGATGATTGAGGTGAGAGGCAAATAGGTCCACTTCTGGCTTGCCCCATGTCGAAGTGAGTTGTCTGAAAGCCTTCGGATGCAACTTCCACTCGTGTGGATCTGTGAAATTCCTGCTTAGGCTGTCCGCCAACACATTGTCTTTTCCCGGAACAAACTGTGCTTACAACTGGATGTTTAGACTCAGTGATTTCTCCCAAAGCTGCATTGTCAGTCTGCAAAGGGGATAAGAGTGAGTGCCCCCCTGCTTGTTTATGTACCACATCACTGTGGTGTTGTCTGTCCGTATCATTAAGTGACCTTGCTGGAGTTGGTTTTGAAAAGCCTCGATAGCATGCATTACTGCCAGCATTTCCTTTTGATTTATATGCAGATGTGTTTCCTTTGGAGACCATTGTCCTTGTATACATCTGCCTTCCATGTGCGCCCCCCCATCCGAGGTCTGAGGCGCCTGTAGTCATGGTCTGTGTTATCTGTGGTTTTTTGAATAACAAACCTGTGTTTTCCTGGCTCACCGAAGCCCACCATAGGAATTCTTTTTGTAAGCATGGGATGAGTGGTATGATTGTCTCCAAGTTGTTGCTGTGCTGAGACCAAACACTTTTTAGGTACCATTGAAGCTTTCTCATGTGTAGTTTTGCTAATGGAACCAGTAGGATGCAGGATGCCATGTAACCCAGGGCCTGTAGGACTCTCCTTGCAGTCATCTGGGTGAGTTTTGCTAAATCTTTGAAGTATTGAGTTAACTTCTCTTGCTTGTCTTCTGTCAGGTAAGCCATTTTAGAGGCTGTGTCTAGTTTGGCTCCTAAGAAGATTATTTGCTGGGATGGCTTCAGTCTTGACTTTTGGAAGTTGACTGTGTATCCCAGAGCTTGAAGTAATCGTATGACATATTCCAGATTTTTTGTCAACATCAATTTGTCGTCCGCTTGTATGAGGCAGTCGTCCAGGTACGGATAAATTTGTATACCCTGGAGCCTGCAATGAGCAATTACTGAAGCCAGACATTTTGTAAACACTCTGGGCACAGTAGATAAGCCAAATGGCAATGCTGAGAATTGATAATGCTCTGGCCCTGCAAGAAATCTGAGGTATCTTCTGCAACTGTGTCTGATAGGGACATGCAGGTATGCCTCCTTGAGGTCCAGAGTAATCAGCCATGACTCCTTGCCCAGCATGGGAAGGAGTTGCTGTAGAGTCAGCATTTTGAACTTTGGTACTATGAGAAAGGTGTTTAATGCGGACAAGTCCAGTATTGGTCTCCATTGAGTTTCTTTTCTTGGAACAAGGAACAGTCTTGAGTAAAATCCCTGTTCTTGTTCTTGTTGTGGAACTCTTTCTATTGCTTTCATTTGAGTTAGCAGAGAGATTTGCTTGATAGCCTCTGCCCTTTGATGTTGTGGTAGATTTGGCATGCCTTGTTTTCTTGGTAAGGTATGGAAATGAAACCTGTACCCTCGGTCTATAATGTCCAAAATCCATTTGTCCTTTGTCAGTCTGTGCCAGTTTTCTGCAAACAGAGATAATTTCCCGCCCAAGGGAGCTTCCAGCTGTTCCCTGGTAAGCGGTAGTAGAGGAAAGTCATTGAGATTGTGGTTGTTGGGCAGGAGAAACCCCTGCGTCACCTCTTTGGTTTCCTGGCTGCCATTGACGTCCCCTGTAAGGGCCTCTGTATTGGCCTCTTCCTCGGCCACGTCTGTTCTTACCCCTTTGAAACTTTTCTGGATTAGGAAAGGACCAGTTTTTTGAAGGCCAATTCCTACTGAATCTGGGGGGTTGAACCTGGAGGAAATCCTTTACAGTTTGAACTGATTTTTCTTTTTCTTCAATGGTCTTTAGTACATCCTTAGCATTTGCACCAAAAAGCTTGTTCTTTTCCAAAGGTGCATCCAGAAGCTTTGCTTTTACATGATCTGGTAGAGGTTGATCTTTTAACCAAGCATGCCTTCGCATCACTGCCCCTGTCATAGCTGCCCTACATGAAGCTTCCAGTGCATCATATCCACACTGCAGGAAGTGATTGCTTACTTGCTGAGTGTTATGTACAGCTTCCTGCAAAGTCTTCCTGTCTAAAGGATCAGGAGAAGCTAGTGTTTTTTGTAAATCTTCTAAAAGATAATCCTGATAATGGAACATATGAAAAAGGCAATTTAAAGCTCTCATAGATAAGGTAGTGGAAATGTAAACCTTTTTACCCCATCTCTCTAATGACCTTGCTTCCCTGTTGGAGGGTAAAGGATTTTTTGAGGTGGAGGCTGAAACTCCTTTAGGCCCCTGTGAAATAGTTTCCAAATCAACAGTATGGGCCCTGAATAAATGGGAATGAGTTTCAGGGACCCTGTAATACCTGTCTGGCTTGGCTGGTGCAGGAGGGAGAGTATCAGGGATAGCACTAGAATCAGAATACAAATCATCCAGAACATCAAGTACAGGAGGAATAGCTAAGGGCCTGTGCTGAGGCTTCTTAAGGAAAGTCCTAAGGTGTTTCCTGGAATCAGAATATTCCTGGCCCTGCCACTTGAAATGTTCCCTCATGGTGTGCAGAACTTCCCCAAAGGAAATATCCTCAGGTGGGGAGGCCGAAGGTATGGAATCTTCTGCATCTGAGTCCTCATAGGTCTGGAAGAGCTCTTCCTGGCTATCAGAGTGGACAGAGCCCTCAGAGTCTTCATCTGAAGGAGTAGGGTCAGAGGGTTCAACCCGGGGCCTTTTATCAGGAGGAGGCTGGGATGCTCTCT
Organism: Protopterus annectens; assembly: GCF_019279795.1. Taxonomy (NCBI): domain Eukaryota; kingdom Metazoa; phylum Chordata; order Ceratodontiformes; family Protopteridae; genus Protopterus; species Protopterus annectens. The sequence continues at coordinate 1,360,021,138 of NC_056726.1, forward strand.
CTGGATGGGTCTGCGAACCTCTAATCATGGAAATTAAATCAGCAGCCATGGACATAGTTTGTGTCTCTGGAGTCCGCTGAGGTAAAGATCTAGAAGTAATATGCTTTGTTTTGCTGGCTGCCTTAGCCCTAGTGTAGGCCTTAATAGACATGGCCATAGGAGGCCTGGCAGCTCCACATGCAGGAGTGACCCTGTCTACAGCAATGGTCTCGGGCATTTCCTTAGTTTCAGTATCCGGAGGAAAATCTATAACTGGCGTCGGAGTAATGTCTGGAATCGGAGTAGTCGGTAATGCGGTGTCTTCGGTTCGGAGCGGTGGAGAGACCGTCTCAGAGGGAACTGGAGCACTCGCGCTAGATTTTGGCGTGGAGTCGGTAGTAGACGCGGGCCGACGATGTCGGTCCCGGTCTTTTCGCTTCTTGGGAGTTTGCGATGTCGGAAGATCCGACGGCATGGTATAAGCAAATTTATCGCTGAAAAAGTCTTCAGCGAACTCCGCCCGGCGCCTGAGAGTGCGCTTGTTGAAGCGAGCACAGGCTACACAGGCCGAGACGTCGTGTTCTGGGCCCAGGCAAGGGAGGCAGTAAGAGTGGAAATCCTTATGAGGTATTTGTTTACCACAAAAAAGACAATTGTTAACTTTTTCAGTAATTTCTGACATCGGCTGAGGCAAGAAAAGGTCCCCAATGGGGTACTTAGCTTTTTTGATGACTTCGGTATCGTAGAATACAGGAGCTGACCGACCGGCACTTGCGAACTGCTTCTGCTTCGGGCACCGCGCGGCAAGAAAGACTGAAGAAAATGGCGTCGGCTGATGCTTATATACTCCAGCCGCTCTGACGTCGGAGAGAAATGCGACATCAGCCGACGTCGGACCCAGACTTTGGAATCCGGCCGACCGAGGGCTGCCTGAGGCAGGACAACCTCACATGTTATGACTGCAGTTGCATTCTTGAAGGACATCCTTGGGACACTATATTTAAAACCCATTTGTCCTGGGTAATGAGTCCCTACTTCTTTGCATGAAGTGCAACCCCCCCCCCCCCCCAAAGGGGCAGTCAGTCGAGAAGTGCTTGGAAGTTTTAAAAAAGAAGTCATTGAGACAGTTCACCATAGGGGGGAGTTTTATTATTCCCAAATTTGGAAGTGGAGGCCCCCCCACTGCTTAGTTCTGTGCGTCCCCTGGGACTGAAGCCTGGGTGCTCTACTGGATCTGGGTTTGGACTGAGACGGTCTGGAAGAGGCAGAAAAGGACCAATTCTTAGAAGGCCAATGCCTACTAAATCTTGGAGGTTGTACTTGTAAAAAGTCTTTAACAGTTTGCATAGATTTAGCTTTTTCCTCCATCTTTTTAAGAACTTCTTCTGTCTTGTTGCCAAACAGGTGGCCCTAATTTAAGGGAGCATCCAGTAATTTTGCTTTAACATGATCTGGCAAGGATTGCTCCTTACATGCATGCCTTCTAAGTACAGACCCAGTTACCACAGCCCTGCAAGATGCCTCTAGTGAATCAAAACCACATTGCAATGTATGTTTACGAACTTGTTCAGCAGAATGCATAAAATCCAGTAAATCCTTATTTTCAGCACAATCAAGAGTTAACATCATTTTCTGTTTAAGCAATCCAATAATATGCAGCTGATACTTTTACATATGAAACTGGCAATTCAAGGCCCTAATGGCCAACGTTGCAGAAGTGTATACCTTCTTATCCCATCTATTCAGTGCCCTGGAGCCTCTATCAGACGGGGTAGGATTTTTGGCAGTGGTAGCTTTAATGCCCTTGGGTCCCTGTGAAATGGATTCAGGATCCGCAGTAGGATTTTTGAAAAGGAACTTGTGAGAGTCAGGAACCCTGTAATATCCATCAGGTTTTCTGGAAGTAGGAGGTAAAGAGTCAGGGGCCATGCTAGAATCCAAAAAGGCATCATCAACAATGTCCAGTACAGGAGGTATAGCTAAAGGCCTGTGCTGGGGCAGGAGTAAGAAATCCCTAAGCCTCTTTTTCGAATAAGAGAAATCCTGACTTTCCCAATGAAAAAGCTCCCTGAGAGTATGCAAGGTTTCACCAAAAGAGAAATCCTCTGGGGAGGAAGCAGAGGGAATAGAATCCTTAGCATCAGAATCCTCATAGGTAGATAAAGGTAAATCCTGGTCATCAGAGGAAACAGAAATTTTAGAATCCTGGTCAGAAGTATCATAAGCAAACTCAGTCCTAGGTCTCTTAGAGGGGGAAGGTTGGCTTCCCCTGATTAAAGTAATAAGGTCTTCAGTTATTCTTATCATTTGTTCTTTAGGCATAGTGGCCTGACCATGTGGTCTGGGTGTCAGTTTTCTAGGCATGGTTCGAGTTTTAGGCCTTGAAGAAGAAGATGGTGTCAGTTTAATATGCAAGTCAGTAGGCCTGAATACACCCTCAGAAGCTGGTGCCTGCACAGCGGCTCCAGACCCATCCAAGGTAGAGACATCCACAGATTCCACAGTTGAAGCATCTCGCGGCATACCCAACTCCAAATGGGTCTCAGTAGAGGCCTGCGAATCTGAAGTAGTGGGTTATCAGGGGCTGCGAAAGCACCTCACGGAGTACCGGCGAACTGGGCGGTCTGTCTCTGTCTTTATCTTTGCATTTCTTAGAAATGTCGGTAGTCGGGTGGCTTATCAAAGACATATCAGGATAATTGAACCGAGCACCAAAAAATTGAGAAGCGCAAATATACCGACGATGGATAGTTCGTGGTTTAAATAAGACACAAAACCGACAGCAAGGTACATTGTGGTCAGGGCCTAGGCAAGGAATACAGTACGAATGAAAATCTTTATGAGGCATTTGCTTTCCATAAGAAATGCAATTATTTACTTTTACTGACATCGGTTTAGAGCAAGAAAAAGTTTCCCCAACGGGGTACTTAACTTTTAGTTGAAGACTTCGATTCTGAAACTCAAAAACAAATATTTCAGGAGTCGGCCGACTGGCACTTGTGAACTGCTTCTGCTTCGGGCACCGCACGGCAAGAAAGAATGATGTAATGAGATTGGCTGCATGTTTTATACCCCTGATGACCTGACGTCATGGAAGAAGAGACAGCAACCGATGCAGAACCCAAGACTTTGTTAATCAGGCTGACTGAGGGCTACCTGCAAGCAGATAACCCAAATGTAATGACTGCAACAGTGAAACATGAAGAACATCTTCTGGAGGCCCTGGAAGATGCTGAAGAATGAATTGACCTTGCCGGAGATCCCGCCAATGACCTACAGTCCCAGGAGGGGGACCAACTCAGATGCATCGGATCCGATTTCTTAGGCATGGAGGGGCAACTGTAAATGACTATCAGATCCGAAAGAACAATTGGATATGAAGCCCTGGGAGGATCAGATGCCTTAGCTGGTGTACATGGTGGATCCGACAGACTGGTCATATCCCGTGAAGGTTTACGCAGAGTCTGATCCAAAGGCCTCTGAGAAATTGATCTGAGGTTCTTGGAGCAGAAGAGCCCAGATCCAAAGCCATAGAGGCTAGGCTTGGTTCTGGGGATCTACGAACCGAGAACCTAGGCTTTTTAGAAACAGAAGGAGACCCCTTGGAGGGAGGGGGAGGTCTCTTCTTAGGGTCCTGAGCAGCTTTAGAGGGAGAGTACGAAGCCAGTGGGCCGCCTTGCACTAACCCTTTTAATAGCAACTTAGTTCTAAGCTCCAAAAGAGCCCTGGGGTTAAGTACGGCACAAATGTCGCATTCAACCTTCAGGTGAGGCTCTCCCAAAAGTACAGTTGTGTACACTTACCATAAATGTAGATGTTCGAGTGCTTTCACTGTTGCAGTCATCGCTTCTCAATTTTTTGGTGCTCGGTTCAATTATTATCTGCCTGCAGGTAGCCCTCAGTTGGCCCAAATACTAGAGTCTTGGGATTTCTGCATCGGTTGCTGTCACCTCTTTCGTGACGTCAGATCGCCAGGGGTATAAAACATGCAGCCAATGCCATTACATCAGTTTTTCTTATCCCAGATGTCAGGAGCCCCCGAAATAGGAAGCTATTACTTGGTGTTGACCATCTCCAGTAGAAAGTAAATACTCCTGCCATAAAAGATGGCCATAAAGAGGATAGGTAGAAAGGATATAGAAAACCAGGGGGATGGAGGGAGGGAAACCAGGACAACAGTGAATACACTCGAACATCTACATTTATGGTAAGTGTACACAACTGTATTATGTTCTTCGTGTTTCACTGTTGCAGCCATCACACTTGGGATGATTCCCAAAGCTGAGGAAGGGTGGAGGCAGTCACAAAGTGTTAGGACTGGCTAGCAGGCCTTGTAAGACTGCTGTAGCAAATCCAGCTCTGGATTTAGAAAAAATAGGTAAGTGGTAATGCTTGGTGAAGGTGTGTACAGAACTCCAGGTTGCAGCTTCCAGAATGTCCCTGGTAGGGACTCCCCTGAGAAATGCTGTAGAGGTTGAAGTAGCTCTAGTGGAATGAGTTCTGATCCCCAGAGGGGTAGGTTTTCCATGGTGCTTGTAGCAGAAATGGATGCAGCGTGCTACCAATTTGGAAATGATTTGCTTTGAAATGGCCTTGCCCTCTGCCCCTGTAGCAAAGATGACTAGCAGCTGGTCAGATTTTCTGAAAGACTTAGTCCTGTCAAGGTAGAACCTGAGCTGTCTGTGCACATCCAAGGAGTGCAGGATCCTTTCCACTTTACTCTGAGGATTAGGGAAAAAGGTTGGCAAATGGATGGATTGGTTTAAAACCACAATGGATACCAACTTGGGCATAAAGGAAGGGTTAGTCCTGAGGGAAACCCTGTCAGCATGGAAAATAAAGAAGGGCTCCACTGCCATTAGTGCCTGTAACTAAGACACTCTTCTTGCTGAAGTAATAGCTAGAAGTAAAGCTGTTTTCCAAGAGAGGAATTTTAACTCTGCTGAAGCAGCAGGTTCAAAGAGAAGTGTGAGCTTCTCCAGTATAAAGTTAAGGTCCCACGTCCGGGTGGGAGCTCTCCTAAGGGGCCTTAAATTGTTAGCTCCTCTCAGGAACTGTTTGATGAGTGGGTGAGAAAAGAGAGGAGGCTCAGTATTATAGTGAGCTGAGATGGCAGAGGCATGAATTTTACTGGATGAGAAGGATAGGCCTCTGTGGAGCAGCTCTGCTAGGTAATCAAGGATTTGAGGTAAGTTAGGCACAGCTGTGTCCTTTCCTTGAGACTGACTACAAGAACAATATCTTTTCCACTTTTCAGCATAGGATTTCCTAGTACTAGGCCTTTTGGCCTCATGGATGATGTCCAGCACCTGTTTGCTGAGGGATGCTGGTGGTGCATTTAGGGAATAAACCAGGCTGCAAGGTTTAGGGTTTGCAGCTTTGGATGCAAAATATGTCCCTCCTGCTGAAACAGCAGGAAAGGTGTGTGATGTAGGTGCCAGGGTGGCACTACTGTCAGACTGCGTAGGAGTGGGTACCAGTGCTGGCATGGCCAGTCTGGTGCAATAAGGATTGCCCTTGGCCTTTCCTGTTTGATCTTGAGTAGTACTTTTGAGAGGAGGGAGAGAGGAGGAAAGACATAAATTGAGAGGTTTTCCCATGTAAAGGATAGGGCGTCCACCTTCCAGGCTCTGCTGTGAGGGTTCCTGGTGCAACTTTTGCTCAATTGGTGGTTTTGTGGGAGGCAAAAAGGTCCACCTCTGGTGTTTCCCACCTCTGGGTTAGAAGTTTGAATGAGCTGGAGTCCAGTTTCCACTTGTGAGGGTCCAGTAAACTTCTGTTTAAGTCATCTGCCAGTGAATTTTGCTTGCCTGGCAGGAATTGAGCTTGTAGGTGCACTTGCATGCTCAAGGCTGTGTTCCACAGAGCCATGGCTAACCTGCAGAGTGGGTAGGAATGACTGCTGCCCTTCTTGTTTATGTATCACATAACTGTGGTGTTGTCTGTCTTTATCTGGAGCTGTCCTGGAAGGATAAAGTATTTGAAGACTGTCAGAGCATTCTGTACAGCTAGCATCTCTTTTTGATTGATATGCAGGGTAATTTGTTCTCGGCTCCATTTGCCTGCCATGTGAGCCCCCATGCATAGTCTGTTGTCAGGGTTTGGGCTACGAGGGGTTGAGTGAAAGAAAGTCCCTTGTTGTGGTTGCATGCTTCTGCCCACCAAAGGAACTATGCCCTTAGACAAGGTATGATAGGAAACACTGTTTCCAGGTCCTGAGAATGTTGACACCAGAGACATTTTAAGTACCATTGAAGTTTCCTCATATGCAGTCTTGCATATGGAATTAGCAGAATGCATGAAGCCATGAACTCTATGGCTTGCAGTATTTTCCTTGCAGATAGCTGGGTTTTGTTGACCATTAGTTTGAAATAGTTTGTCAAATGGACCTGCTATTCTGGAGTGAGGAATGCCATCTGGGAAGTTGAGTTCAAGCTTGCTCCCAGGAATACAATTTGTTGGCTGGGCACCAGTTGTGACTTCTTTTCATTGATGATGTATCCCAGTTTTTTTTGTGATGCTTATAAAGCTGGAAATTGATGGTGTAATGATGAATGTTGTTAGTGCATATGCTCCACGAGTTGGGTGTGCGATGGATAAGAAAGAAAAATTTTGGAGTGAGTTGGGTGAAGTGGTAATGACTGTACCCAAGGATGAAAGACTGGTGATTGGAGCAGATTTCAATGGGCATGTTGGTGAAGGGAACAGAGGGGATGAGGAAGTGATGGGCAGGTATGGTGTTAAGCAAAGGAATGCAGAAGGTCAGATGGTAGTGGATTTTGCAAAAAGGATGGACATGGCTGTGATGAATGCATATTTTAACAAGAGGGAGGAGCATAGGGTGACATACAAGAGTGGAGGAAGATGCACACAGCTGGACTATATCTTATCTAGAAGGGCCAGTCTGAAGGAGATTGGAGACTGTAAAGTGGTGGCAGGGGAAAGTGTAGTTAGGCAGCATAGGATGGTGGTTTGTAGGATGACATTGGTGATCAAGAAGAGGAAGGTGAGTGTGAGCGCAGCACCAAGGATCAAATGGTGGAAATTGAAAAAGGGTAATTGTGAGGTGATGTTAAGTTAAGACAGGCACTGGGTGGCAGTGAAGAGTTACCGAATAGCTGGGTAACTACAGCAGAGCTAGTAAGAGAGATGACTAGAAAGGTGCTTGGTGTGACATCTGGAAAGAGGAAGGAGGACAAGGAGACCTGGTGGTGGAATGAAGAAGTACAGGAGAGTATACCAGACCTCCCAACCGTCACAAATTACTTGGTTTTTACTGAGTTTTGGGATCAAAAATTGGGGTGCCACGATTCCCGAGTGGCACCGCTTCATTTCCAATTTCCCTGGCTTCTTCTTTAAAATGTTATTTTTTCCGCGTTTTGAGCTGACGTCATCATGTGTGCGATGACGTCAGCTTAGTTAGCCTGTCGGAATTGAGCTCAACTTTCGTGTGTATTTCTGTTGTTTGAACACGCGCGAAAAAGAAACAACTGCTGCTGCTTTTTGCATGGATCTGCGGCGAGCGGGAAGGACACCTTCTCTTCTGCTGCTTCGTGGGAAAGAATGGACTGCTTTCTGACTGGTGCAGCTTGGATCTACTTCAGCCTTTATTTCATGGTGGATGGAGCTGCTTATTTCGGGTAGGAACTGGTGTCTGTGTGTATGCGTGGTAGGAATCGTAGTATATTATTTAGAAGGGGCAATTTTTAGGGCAGCCGCAAAGCCTTACTTGGCTCATTTATCATTCTGTACCAGTCCCTGTTCTCATGATTCTCTACTCTTGAAGGGAGAGAACTAGAGAAGATTTGATTGTCAAAACTGTCTAGCTAGTGCTTCTAGGGCAAGCTAGGTCACTTTTTGTGCTCCTTAACATGAGGAGCAAAAATAAGGTCTGAGATGTCCCTGGCTCCTTCACTTACTTATAAATTAAACTATATGCAAACTACCTAATCGTTATTTGGCAAACTATTGCCTCCTCCACTTATACTTTGACTTCTGCATTAGATTTTCTAGCTGCAGCCCATAGTTTACAGTGGCCCAGTGTGGATACACATTTCTATTAAGGATCGCTGGAAATGAATAGCTTTCTATGACATTCACAGTGAAGTTCACAGATAAACAAATGTTTAAATAACTTCATATTCTTCATCGCAGAACAATCCCATTTTTTACTACTTTTGGCATATGAAACTTAGCACTGGACAGAGTACAATAAAGGTGTGGAAAATGTGAAGAGTAAGCCTAAAAACTGGGCTGCATTGTTCACTGGGAAAAAATAAAACCCAATGCAAAAACATGAGATGTTTTAGTTCAACCATATTTACTATTTTCTGGAGTATGGCATCTGGTGGTTTGCATTCTTCTTAGAGTTCTCATGTCTCCAGTCTGACACAAGTGAATGAAAGAAAAATACTGAGGCTAATATTTGACTTTAATATGTAACCCTCAAGCACACTGAACAGAAAGATAGACCCCTGAAGAATTATGGAAACTGCTACAGGAAAGATTTGAGGAAAGATTCAATACAATAATAATCAGAGAGCAGGTCTCTGCCAGGAGATTTCCTCTGAATAACAGCCATACCATCTTTATTTACTGGAATAACTGAAATAGATTTGTGCTTTTTGGAAGTACTGAGAATTCACTAGATTAAATAAGTTTGAGAGTACTTTACATGTTATCCTGGTAGCCATGATTTTATGTTCATTTTGAAACAAAGTGTACCTGTTAAATACCATGATTGCTTCCATAATTAAGCTGATCATATACCACCACGTCTGGCTAGGTTCTTCACTCCAGTGTGTCTTTTTTTTTTAAACTCTACAATTGTTTTTTTTTTATTTCTGAGAAGTATCATTCATATATTTTTATAGTGCAATCATTTCTTTTTTTATACAAAAGTAAAATGACGTGTTCGCTGACGCTGTATATTTTGATAGTGCAATCATTTCTGCTTTTTGTGCAAAAGGAAACTGATACATGTTTGCTGCTTTTATTTTAGCTTAGAACTGTAATCATAATAAGAAGTTTGGAAAGATGGAAAGTGTTGGGGCAAACTTATTTCTCCCTCAGTGCTTCATTAGTATTTTTGGCTCCATCCTATGGGTTTAGGGGTGTAAACACTGCCACCATTGTGTAGTATTGCACCGTCTCTATTTTAACAGAAATAACCACAGCAGGAATATAAGCACTTGGTGACTAAAGAAAAACACAACTGAGAAAACATTAGGTTGAAATCCTTTACTAGAAATGCAAATTTAAGCCTTAATTTTGTTATGGCTTCCTCAAATCAAATCACAACTGTCACAGACAGTAATGTTTTAAAATAAATAAGTCTGCACTTATTGTTATCCCTGCAAATAAGTCTACCAGTTTAACAGCTTATTCTTTTATTTATAGGATTGCAGGCAGGAGGCTTTACTTGTGTGTGTATTTATTAATACATTTATTAATATACACATAATATACACAAGCAGGAGGCTTTAATTGTGTGTTTATTTCTATTAGCAGCTTCTTTTATTTATATGATTGCACTGCACGCAGGAGTCATTACTTGTGTGTTTATATTAACAGCAGCTGAGCTTCTTTTATTTTTATGATTGCAGGCAGGAGGCTTTACTTGTGTGTGCATTTATATTAACATCAGCAGCAGCTTCTTGTGTGTGTGTGGGGGGGGGCATATTTTGGTTGTCTGTTCATCAGTTTGCAGTTGAAAGTTGGTATCCCTCAATTCTATTGAAGTGGGTGGGGTTACACAATTATGTATGTAAATGTTATGTTAATCAGCGTACAGATTTTCATAGGCCTTTGTCCAGATTTTTTATGTTTCCAGGTTGGGAGGTATGGAGTATACAGAGAAAGAGGTTGGCGAAGAAGTAGGATTGTCAGAGAGATGAAGAAAGTAGACAAGAGTATAAGGAGATGAGGTGCATGGCAAAGAGAGAGGTGGCGAAGGCCAAGGATAAGGCATATGAAGAGTTGTATAAAAGGTTGGACACTAAGGAGGGAGAAAAGGACCTGTACCAATTGGCTAGACAGGGGGACCGAGCTAGTAAAGATGTCCAGCAGGTAAGGGTGATAAAGGATAATGAGAGAAACGTACTCACAAGCGAGGAGAGTGTGTTGAGCAGATGGAAAGCGTACTTTGAGGGGCTGATGAATGAAGAGAATGAGAGGGAGAGAAGGTGGGATGATGTGCGGATAGTGAATCATGAAGTGCAGTGGATTAGCAAGGAGGAAGTAAGGATAGCTGTGAAGAGGATGAAGAAAGTACAGTTTTGTACCTACCATAAATGTAGATGTCCGATAGGTATGCATCTGCAGTCATAACAAATGGGTTGTCCTGCCTCAGGCAGCCCTTCGGTCGGCCGGATTCCAAAGTCTGGGTCTGGCCTCGGCTGATGTCACACTTCACCCGACGTCATAGCTGCTGGGGTATAAAGGCATCAGCCAACGCCATTTTCCTCAGTGTTTCTTGCCCCAGATGCCAGGTGCCCTCTAGGAAGGCTAAATTTGGATAAATGCAGATAATTCCAAACAGTAGAAAGCAAAAAGTATATATACATATATACATACAAACAAATACACCATAATAGATTCCCCAGCTAGCTAAAAGAGGGGTAAGTACCCTAGGAATACCACAGAGGGGAAGGAGGGTGGGTAATCCTGACTGCAGATGCATACCTATCGGACATCTACATTTATGGTAGGTACAAAACTGTACTATGTCCTTCAAGGATGCATCTGCAGTCATAACAAATGGGTAGAATACCATAGCCAAACTGGGGGAGGAGGCACTAAGATAATGATGGTGTAGTTAAGATCCCTTGTAAAACAGCAGTTGCAAAACCTGCTCGGGATCTGGAGTATAAAGGAAGATTATAATGCTTGGCAAATGTATGCACGGAGCTCCAAGTAGCAGCTTCTAAAATGTCTTTGGTAGCCACTCCTCGTAGGAAAGCTGTAGTGGTGGCTGTAGCTCTTGTGGAGTGAGGCCTGATATTTTCAGGAGTTGTCTTTCCATGAAATGAGTAGCAGAATCGTGTGCAATTTCCTATCCATTTTGAGATTGTCTGTTTTGAAATTGCTTCTCCTTGCATTCCTGTTGCATATGCTACCAGAAGCTGGTCACTTTTTTTGCTGGCCTTGGTTCTGTCCAGATAGTAGCGCAGTTGTCTGTGTACATCCAAGGTGTGTAGTAGTTTTTCCCCCCTGTTCTGTGGGTTGGGGAAGAATGTAGGTAAATGTATGGCTTGGTTCAAGGATACCCTGGATACCACCTTTGGCATAAAAGTAGGATTGGTTCTCAGAGACACTCTATCCTGGTGGAAGATAAGGAAAGGCTGCACTGCCATTAATGCCTGTAACTCAGATACCCTTCTTGCTGAAGTGATTGCTAGCAGGAAGGCAGTTTTCCAAGATAAGAACTGTAAGTCTGCTGTTGCTGCTGGTTCAAAAGGGGGAAGTGTTAATTTTTCTAGCACAAAATTGAGATTCCATGCAGGCAAAGGTGGTTTCCTTGGAGGCTTTACATTTTTGATCCCTCTCAAAAATTGTCTGAGGAGAGGATGAGAGAAGACAGGAGGATCCATGTTGTACTCTGCTGAAATTGCTGATGCATGTATCTTAATGGAAGAATAGGACAGGCCATTGTGGAACAATTCTGCTAAGTATTCCAGGATGTGTGCCAGGTTTGCTAGTGTGACATTTTCTCCCTTTTCTGCACTCCAAATGAGGAATCTTTTCCATTTGGCTGAATATGTTTTCCTTGTGGAGGGTCTGCGAGCCTCCAGGATAATGTCCTTAACCCTCTGAGATAAATCAAGTTGGTTTTGTTTTATGCAATTTTCCAAGCAGTTAGCTGCAGTGTTTTTAAGTTTGGATGCAGGGTCTTGTAGTTGTTCTGCGTTAGAAGTAAAGGACATAGAGGTAGATGCCATGAATGCGTCCGAGACATGCTTCTCAGTAGCAGGTACCAATGTTGCCTTGGCCAGTCTGGAGCTATCAGAATTACCTTTGGCTGTTCCTCTCTGATCTTCAGTAGAACTTTGTACATCAAAGGAAGAGGTGGAAAGGCATATACTGTCAGGTCCTTCCAGCTGAAAGAAAGGGAGTCCACCCTCCAGGCAAGTGGGTGGTATACTCTTGAGCAAAATTTCTTCAGTTGGTGGCATTCCCCATTTCTTTGTTAAGGTTTTGAAAATCTCTGGATGCAGCATCCATTCGTGAGCATCCGTGGTAGTCCTGCTTAAGCTGTCTGCTAGTGAATTCTCTTTTCCTGGTACAAATTTGGCCTGCAGTTGGATGTTGAGATTCAGGGCCAAGTTCCACAGGTCCATTGCCGTCCGGCATAGAGGGTATGAATGTGTGCCTCCCTGTTTGTTGATGTACCACATGACTGTGGTATTGTCCGTCCTTATCAGCAGGTGTCCTTGCTGGATGAATGGTCTGAATGCTTCGATTGCATGTTTCACTGCCAGCATCTCCTTTAGGTTTATGTGTAGATTCAGCTGGTCTTGTGACCATAGGCCTTGGATACACTTGTCTTCCATGTGTGCCCCCAGCCTAGGTCTGAGGCGTCCGTGGTGATGGTCTGCCTTGGATGTGGTTTGTGGAAAGGCAATCCTCTGTTTATCTGACAGGCCTGAGCCCACCACAGGAATTCTTTTTTCAGACATGGAATGATTGGTATCTGGGCTTCTAGACTGTGTCTGTGCTGAGACCATACATTCCTTAGGTACCATTGTAACTTTCTCATATGCAGCCTGGCATGTGGGATCAATATTATGCAGGATGCCATGTAACCCAGGGCCTGCAGGACTTTCCTTGCAGTAAGCTGAGTTTGCCTTGTTAATGCCATGAAATAGACTGGCAGTTGCTTTTGTTTTTCCTCTGTGAGAAAAGCCATCTGAGTTATTGTGTCCAGTTCTGCACCCAAAAATGTTATCCTTTGAGATGGCACTAGTCTTGACTTTTGTATGTTGACTGTGTATCCCAAGGCTTGCAGCAGTTGTATGACATAGGCCAAATCCTTTATTAATTTTGTCTTGTTGTCCGCTTGTATTAGGCAGTCGTCCAGGTATGGGTAGATTTGAATTCCCTGAAGCCTGCAATGAGCAATTACTGATGCCAGGCATTTCGTGAATACTCTGGGCACAGTAGATAAGCCAAAGGGCAATGCTGAGAATTGATAATGCTCTGATCCTGCAAGAAATCTGAGGTGTCTTCTGCAATCTGGTCATATAGGGACGTGCAGGTATGCCTCCTTGAGATCTAGAGTCACCAGCCAAGACTCCTTGCCCAACATGGGAAGAAGTTGCTGTAGGGTCAGCATTTTGAATTTTGGAACAATGAGGTATGTGTTCAGTGCGGACAAATCGAGAATAGGCCTCCATTGATTTTCTTTTCTTGGTACAAGGAATAGTCTGGAGTAAAATCCTTGGCCTTGTTCCATAGATGGTACCTTTTCTATTGCTCTCATCTTTAGTAGACTGATGATTTGTTTTAGAGCCTCTGATTTCTGGCTTGGTGGAAGGTTTGGCATTCCTCTTTTTTTTGGTAGAGTGTGGAAGTGAAACCTGTAGCCCTTGTCTATTGTTTGTAAAGTCCATTTGTCTCCTGTAATACAATGCCAATTTCTTGAGAATAAGGCTAGCTTTCCGCCCAAGGGTGCTTCCAGCTGTTCCCTGGTAGGCGGAATCAGAGCCAAGTCATTGTGTCTGTCCTGTAGAAGTGGTTGCAGTCGCAGCTGTGGCGGCACTTCTTTGGTTGGCAGGTTGCCACTGACGACCCCTGTAGGCACCTCTAGATTGACCTCTACCTCTTGGGCGTCTATTTCTGCCTCTCTGTGCTCTGGAGCTGTCTGGAAAGGACCAATTCTTTGAAGGCCAATTTCTGCTAAACCTCAGAGGTTGGACCTGCAAAAAATCCTTGACTGTTTGGACAGATTTTGCTTTTTCTTCCACTTTCTTTAGAACCTCCTGTGCAGGGGAGCCAAACAAACTTTGTTTCTCCATAGGGGCATCCAGGAGTTTAGACTTAACATGGTCTGGTAAGGATTGTTCTTTTAACCAGGCATGCCTTCGAATCACTGCTCCAGTCATAGCTGATCTAAATGAAGCCTCCAGTGCATCATAGCCACATTTTAAGAAATGATTACTGACCTGCTGAGAATTGTGTACCAAATCCTGAAGGGACTTACGGTCTAAAGGTTCAGGAGAGGCCAGCTTTTCATTCAGCTGATCTAACAAAATTCCTGGTACTGTATCATGTGAAATTGACAGTTTAAAGCCCTGGCAGAAAGAGTAGCAGATGTATAAACCTTTTACCCCATCTCTAAAGCTCTAGATTCTCTTTCAGATGGTAGAGGGTTTTTGGCAGAGGCAGCTGCAACACCTTTAGGGCCCTGAGAAATGGTTTCTGGGTCTGCAGCATGAGCCTTATACAAGTGGTAGTGAGAATCCGGGACCCTGTAGTATCTGTCAGGCTTTGCAGGGGCCGGGGGAAGAGAATCAGGGGCAGTACTGGCATCATTGTATGCATCATCAACAACTGATAGTACAGGTGGTATGGCTAAAGGTCTATGCTGTGGTAAGTGTAAAAAAGTCCTTAGCCTTTTCCTAGAATCAGAAAAATCCTGACCCTGCCATTGGAAGTGTTCCCTCATTGAGTGTAGGGTTTCCCCAAAAGAAAATTCTTCTGGAGGTGAGGCAGAAGGAATGGAGTCTTCTGCATCAGAATCCTCATAAGGTGAGTACGGGCCTTCCTGATGGTCCGAAACATCTGAACCATCTGAGGAGTAGTCAGAGGACAGAGGTTCAGGGGGTTCAGTCCTAGGCCTCTTTTCAGGAGGGGGTTGTGAGGCCCTGTCTGGGTGAGGATGGGTTCCCCTGATCAGCGAAATAAGGTCCTCAGCAAGGCTGAGAATCTGGGAACTTGAGGTAGGCCTGTGAGAGGGAGCTTTTGAAGGTAAGGCCTTGGAAAGTTTGGCTGCTTTAGCCTTGGAAAAGGCCTTGATAGACATAGAAGCAGGGGGTCTAGCTGCCCCACGTGCAGGAGTAGAGATGTCCAATGGAATAGTGTCAGACAACTCTTGTGTGCCTGCTACTTCAGCAGGAATTTCTGTAGCCGACTCAGCCATGGCCTGTGTGGCCTCGGTTATCGGAGGCATGCTTTCGTCCGAAGGAAGAACCGAGGTCTTGGTTTCAGCCGAAACCGAGACACTCGCGGTAGGCCTAACCGTGGTTTCAGCCAAAACCACGGGCCGCGAGTGTCGGTCCTTTTCTTTGCGTTTATTAGCTAAATGTGTAGTCGGAGTCTCCGACGGCATTTTATATGCAAAAGTGGAGCCAAAAAACTCTTCTGCAAACTCCGACCGACGTCTAAGAGTCTGTCGGTTGAAGGAAGCACAGGCTAAACAAGCTGATACGTCGTGGTCTGGGCCTAAGCAAGGAAGGCAGTAAGAGTGGAAATCCTTATGAGGTATTTGTTTCCCACAAGTTAAACAATTATTTACTTTGTCTGACATCGGCTGAGGCAAGAAAGAGTCCCCAATGGGGTACTTAGCTTTTTAGAAGTCTTCGGTACGTTGAAATCTCTGGATCTGACTGACCAGCACTTGCGAACAGCTTCTGCTTCGGGCACCGTGCGGCAAGAAAGACTGAGGAAAATGACGTTGGCTGATGCCTTTATACCCCAGCAGCTATGACGTCGGGTGAAGTGTGACATCAGCCGAGGCCAGACCCAGACTTTGGAATCCGGCCGACCGAAGGGCTGCCTGAGGCAGGACAACCCATTTGTTATGACTGCAGATGCATCCTTGAAGGACATCCGAAAGGCTGTTGGTCCAGATGTCATTCCTGTGGAAGCATGGAGGTGTTTAGGTGAAATGGCAGTGGAGTTTTTAACTAGATTGCTTAATGCAATCTTGGAAAGTGAGAGGATGCCTGAGGAATGGAGAAAAAGTGTTTTGGTACCGATTTTTAAGAATAAGGGTGATGTGCAGAGCTGTAGTAACTACAGAGGGATTAAATTGATCAGTCACAGCATGAAGTTATGGGAAAGAGTAGTGGAAGCTAGGTTAAGAAAGGAGGTGATGATTAGTGATCAGCAGTATGGTTTCATGCCAGGAAAGAGCACTACAGATGCGATGTTTGCTCTGAGAGTGTTGATGGAGAAGTACAGAGAAGGTCAGAAGGAGTTGCATTGTGCCTTTATGGATTTAGAGAAAGCATATGACAGGGTGCCTAGAGAGGAGCTGTGGTATTGTATGAGGAAGTCGGGAGTGTCAGAGAAGTATGTAAGAGTGGTACAGGATATGTACGAAGGTAGTCTGACAGCGGTGAGGTCTGCAGTGGGAGTGACGGATGCATTTAAGGTGGAGGTGGAATTCTATCAAAGATCCGCTCTGAGCCCTTTCTTATTTGATGTGGTGATGGACAGGTTGACAGACGAGATCAGACAGGAATCCCTGTGGACTATGATGTTTGCAGATGACATTGTGATCTGTGGTGAGCTTAGGGAACAGGTGGAAGAGACCCTGGAGAGGTGGAGATATGCTCTAGAGAGAAGAGGAATGAAGGTCAGCAGGACTAAGACAGAATATATGTGTGTGAATGAGAGGCAGGATAGAGGAATGGTGAGGATGCAGGGAGTAGAGGTGGCGAAGGTGGATGAGTTTAAATACTTGGGATCAATAGTTCAGAGTAATGGTGAGTGTGGAAGAGAGGTGAAGAAGAGATTACAGGCAGGATGGAGTGGGTGGAGAAGAGTGTCAGGAGTGATTTGTGACAGACAAGTACCAGTAAGAGTGAAAGGGAAGGTCTACAAGAGGGTAGTAAGACCAGCTATGTTATATTTGTTGAAGACAGTGGCATTGACAAAAAGGCAGGAGTCAGAGCTTGAAGATGTTAAGATTTGCACTGGGTGTGATGAGGATGGACAGGATTAGGAATAAGTATATTACAGGGTCAGTCCAGGTTGGAAGGTTTGGAGACAAAGCCAGAGAGGCAAGATTACATTGGTTTGGACATGTGCTAAGGAGGGATGCAGAGTATATTGGGAAAAAGATGCTAAGGATGAAGCTGCCAGGTAACAGGAAAAGAGGAAGGCCTAAGATAAGGTTTATGGATGTGGTGAGAGAGGACATGTAGGTGGTCGGTGTGACAGAGCAAGATGAAGAGGACAGGAAGAAATGGAAACAGTTGATCTGCTGTGGCAACCCCTAACGGGAGCAGCTGAAAGAAGAAGAAGATGGTGTATCCCAGTGAAGTTAGAAGTCCTTTTACAAATGCCAGGTGCTGAAGTAGCAATTCCTGACTGTCCGCCTGAATCAGGCAATCGCCCAAGTATGGGTAGATTTGAATATTTCTCTGCCTGCAGTATGCAATGGCTGGAGCCAGGCATTTTTGTGAATACTCTGGGTGCAGTAGATAAGCCAAAGGGAAGTGCAGACAAAGTACAGTTGTGTACACTTATCATAACTGTAGATGTTCTAGTGTATTCACTGTTGCAGTCATTACATTTGGGTTATCTGCTTGCAGTAGCCCTCAGTTGGCCTGATTAACAAAGTCTTGGGTCCTGCATCGGTTGCTATCCCTTCTTCCATGACGTCAGGTCGTCAGGGGTATAAAAAATGCAGCTGACACCACTACATCAGTTTTTCTTGCCCCAGATGTCAGGTGCCCCCCTAATGGGAAGCAATTAAATCTATAAATACAAGGATATACCTTCTACAAAAAAGCAAATACACCAGAAAGCTTTTAGAGCATAGTAAGTGAGAGTAGAGGTATAGCCAAAAGAAGAAAGGGGGCTGGAGGTAGGGTAATCAGAACTGCAACAGTGAATACACTCAAACATCTACATTTATGGTAAGTCTACACAACTGTACTATGTTCTTCATGTTTCACTGTTGCAGTCATTACATTTGGGTAGATTTCAAAAGTTAAGGTTGGGAGGAGGAATTTAAATAGAATTAGGACCAGCTATACGGCTTGCAAGACTGCAGGGGCAAAACCAGCTCTGGATTTAGAGAAAATTGGCACATGATAATGCTTGGTGAAAGTATGTACAGAACTCCAGGTAACAGCTTCTAGGATGCCCCTAGTAGGGACGCCCCTGAGAAAGGCTGTAGAGGTAGATGCAGCCCTGGTTGAAGGGGGTCTGATGCCCTGTGGGATAGGTTTTCCATGGTGCTTATAGCAGAAATGAATGCAGTGGCCTATCTATTCTGAAATGGTTTGTTTTGAAATCGCTTTCCCCACTGTCCCTGCAGCCAATGCCACCAGCAGTTGTTCAGATTTCCTTTGAGGTTTAGTCCTGTCCAAGTAGAATCTAAGCTGTCTGTGCAGCTGTCTGTGCACATCTAAAGAGTGCAGTATCCGTTCACCTTTGTTCTGTGGGATAGGAAAGAAGGTAGGCAAATGAATGGACTGATTAAGAGTCACACTGGATACCACCTTGGGCATGAAGGAGGGATTGGTTCTGAGGGACACCCTGTTCGCTCGAAAGATGATGAAAGATTCCACTGCCATAAGGGCCTGTAATTCAGATACCCTTCTTGCAGAAGTGATTACTAAAAGGAAAGCTGTTTTCTAGGAAAGAATTTTTAAATCTGCAGTAGCAGCTGGCTCGAAAGGAGGAAGAGTTCATAGGTAGGTACTAGGCTATCGGCCCAAGGGCCTATGTAAGCCTAGCCAACAAGGTTCCCTGGCTTACGCCACCCAAGAAAGTTATTTTCCTGTGCCACTGTTGAGCAGACACAGAAGTGATCCCCGGGGTATATTTCCTATTTCCCATCCACTCATCAAGATTTTTCTTGAAGAGTAAGTTTCTACAAGACAAAGTTAAGATCCCAGGCTGGAGTTGGAGCTTTCCTGGGTGCCTTAAATTTTTGGGCCCTCTGAGGAACTGCTTGAGCAGTGGGTGAGAGAAGAGGGGAGGCTCTGTGCTATAATGAGCTGAAATGGCTGAGGCATGAATTTTGATGGAGGAAAAAGACAAGCCCTTATGAAGCATCTCATCAAGTATTGTAGAATCTGAGATAAATTGGGCACTGCTGTGTTTATTCCTTGAGATTGGTTCCAGGCACAGAATCTTTTCCATTTTGCAGCATAAGATTTTCTAGTACTAGGCCTCCTTGCCTCTAAAATTATATCCATCACTGACTTACTGAGGGATGGTAAAGGACAGATTAGGTAATTCGCCAGGCTGCTAGGTTCAAAGTTTGCAGCTGAGGGTGCAGAATCTGGTTCTCCTGCTGAGACAACAGGGAAGGAATCTGAGGCAGGTGCCATGGAGCCAAGCGTGGCACACTGCGCAAGAGTGGGTACCAGTGTTGGCGAGGCCAGTCTGGTGCAATTAAAATCATCCTTGGCTTGTCCTATTTGATCTTTAGTAGTAACTTGGAGAGCAGAGGAAGAGGAGGAAAGGCATAAACTGATAGGTTTTTCCAGCTGAAGGATAGAGCATCCACTTTCCAAGCTAGCTTGTAGGGAATCCTTGTGCAAATTTTGTCCAGTTGATGGTTTTGGGGGGAGACAAACAGGTCTATATCTGGACTCCCCCATTTGCTTGTCAACATGTTGAAAATCCTTGGTTCCAGTTTCCACTCATGTCGGTTCATGAGGTTTCTGCTTAGTCTGTCGGCCAGTGTATTTAGTTTTCCTGGCAGGAATTGAGCTTGTAGATTCACTTGGAAGCTCAAGACTGTGTTCCATAATGCCATGTCTA
The DNA here is from genome assembly GCF_019279795.1 of Protopterus annectens. Taxonomy (NCBI): domain Eukaryota; kingdom Metazoa; phylum Chordata; order Ceratodontiformes; family Protopteridae; genus Protopterus; species Protopterus annectens. The sequence continues at coordinate 1,360,040,845 of NC_056726.1, forward strand.
GTCTGCAGAGGGGTTGAGAATGTGTACCCCCCTGCTTGTTTATGTACCACATGACAATGGTGTAGTCCATCTTTACCATTAGTTGTCCTGGAAGAATGTGGTCCTTGAAGGCTGTCATAGCATTCTGTACAGCTAACATTTCGTTTTGATTTATGTGCAGGTGCATTTGACTTGGGTTCCATTTGCCCTGAATGCATTTCCTTCCCAGGTGAGGCCCCCCCCCCATGCATAGTCTGATGTATCTGTTGTTAAGATTTGGACGACAGGGGGTAATGTGAATGGTAGTCCCCCGTTTTGGTGGCAGGCCTCTGCCCACCAAAGGAACTCTAGGCGTTGGCAAGGTATGATAAGAATCAATGCTTCTAGATCCTGTGAATGTTGACACCATAGGCATTTGAGAGACCATTGTAGTTTCCTCATATGCAGCCTTGTATATGGAATTAGTAGAATGCAGGAGGCCATGAACCCCAAGGCTTGCAGTATTTGCCTTGCAGATAGCAGAGTTTTTGTGGCCATTAGTTTGAAGTAAGTTGTCAAATGAATTTGTTTCTCTGGCGTGAGGAAAGCCATCTGGGAAGTTATGTTCAAGCTTGCTCCCAGGAACATAATTTGCTGACAGGGTACCAGATGTGATTTCTTTTCGTTTATGGTGTACCCCAGACAAGTTAGCACCTTTTGTACAAATGCCAGATGATTCAAAAGTATATCCTGGCTTTCTGCCTGAATTAGACAATCGTCCAGGTATGGGTATATTTGAAGGGTCTATATCACATTATCGAAATTCCAAAATGTCGAACACCATAAGTTCGACCTTGGAATCTCGAAATGTGATATACGTGAACGCTTAGAGCAGTGAATTTTTTCCAAGGGAAAAAATTTGCTGTTCCGAGAATACACACACACACACACACACACACACACACACACACACACACACACACAGCACAAGCACACCAAAATACATAATCCACACATACACACTTCACAGAACCCTACACTAAACCGTACATACACTACTAGCTATCCACTTTCCTTAACCCAACCCTAACCCTAAGGTCCCTAACTAATGCACACTCACCTTACCCGGTCCCTAACTAACCCACACTCACCTTACCCGCTCCCTAACCCTAAGGTACCTAACCATCACGCACTCACCTTACCCCCTTCTCTAACCCTAAGGTCCCTAACTATCGCACACTCACCTTATCCGCTCCCTATCCCTAAGGTCCCTAACTATCACACTCACCTGTCCTCGGACCATTTGCACACTTACCTTAACCCGGTCCGTCACCTTCGCACCACAATCAAGGAAATAGCGAAGCCGCAGAAACGGCCCACTGAATACTTTCCCTAGGAAAATATTCGGTGCTCTGCAGCTTCACTATTTCAAGCGTTCGCTGAATAGGGGTCAATATTATAACATTCAAAGTTTTAAGACTTCGATGTTATAATATAGACCCAATATGTGAATATTTCTTTGCCTGCAAAATGCAATGACTGGAGCTAGGCACTTTGTGAATACCCTGGGTGCAGTAGATAAGCCAAAGGGCAGTGCAGAGAACTGATAGTGCATGTAGCCTGCTTTGAAGCATAGGTATCTTCTGCAAGATTTCCTGATTGGGATGTGCAGGTAGGCTTCTTTTAAATCCAGTGGTGCCAACCAGGCATCTTTACCTAGCATAGGAAGTAACTGGTGAAGAGTTAGCATCTTGAATTTTGGAATCAACATAAAGGTGTTTAATATGGAAAGGTCCAGGATAGGACTCCAAGAGTTGTCTTTTCTGAGTAATAGGAAAAGTCTTGAGTAGAAACCTTGTTCCATTTCCTCTTCTGGTACAGACTGAATAGCCTTTATGCTTAAGAAAGAGAGTAATTGTTTTTGAGCCTCTGCCCACTGATTTGGGGGTATATCTGGCCAACCGTTTGGGGATGGTAACATGTGGAAGTGAAATCTGTATCATTGGGAAACTATATTTAACACCCTTTTGTCCTGGGTAATGAGCAGAGCAATCTTTCCCCCTAAAGGAGCAGTCAGTTGAGAAGTGCTTGGAAGATTTAAAGTTAAGTCACTGAGACAGTTTAACACAGGGGGGAGTCTTATTTCTCCCTGATTTGGAAGTGGGAGCCCCCCACTGTTTAGTCCTGTGCGTACCCTGGGACTGAAGCCTGGGTGTTCTGCTGGTTCTGGGTTTGGACTGAGAAGGCCTGGAAGAGGCAGGAAAAGACCAACTCTTAGAGGGCCAATGGCAACTAAATTGTGGAGGTTGTACTTGTAGGAAATCTTTAACAGTTTGGATAGATTTAGATTCTTCCTCCATCTTTTTAAGAACAACTTCTGCTTTGTTGCCAAACAGGCGGTCCTGATTTAAGGGAGCATCCAGCAATTTAGCTTTAACATGATCTGGCAAAGATTGCTCCTTAAGCCAAGCATGCCTTCTAAGTACAGACCCAGTGACAGCAGCCCTGCAAGATGCCTCTAGTGAATCAAAACCACATTGCAAAGTATGCTTTCCAACCTATTCAGCAGAATGCATTAAATCCTGTAAATCCTTATTTTCAGCACAATCAGGAATCAACATCATTTTCTGTTTAAGCAATCTAATGATATGCTGCTGCTATTTTAACATATGAAACTGGCAGTTTAAGGCCATAATGGCCAAAGTTGCAGAAGTGTATACTTTCTTACCCCATCTATCCAGCGCCCTGGCGTCTATCAGAGGGGGTAGGATTTTTGGCAGTAGTAGCCTTGATGCCCTTGGGTCCCTGTGAAATAGTCTCAGGATCCACAATAGGATTTTTAAAATGGAACTTGTGAGAGTCAGGAACCCTGTAATATCTATCAGGTTTTCTGGGAGCAGGAGGTAAAGAGTCAGGGGCCAAGCTAGATTCAGAAAAGGCATCATCAACAATGTCTAGTACAGGAGGGATAGCTAAAGGCCTGTGCTGGGACAGGAGTAAGAAATCCCTAAGCCTCTTTTTAGAATCAGAGTAATTTTGGCTTTCCCAGTGAAAGTGCTTCCTAAGAGTATGCAGGGTTTCACCAAAAGAGAAATCCTCTGGGGGGGGGGGGGGGGTCAGAGGGAATACAGTCCTCTGCATCAGAATCCTCATAGGTAGATAAGGGTAAATCCTGGTCATCAGAGGAAACAGAAATGTCAGGATCCTGGTCAGAAGTATCATAAGCAAATTCAGTCCTAGGTCTCCTAGAGGGGGAAGGTTGGCTTCCCCTGATTAAAGTAATAAGGTCTTCAGCCATTCTTATCATCTGTTTTTTAGGCATAGAGGCCTGACCATACGGTCTGGGCATCGGTTTCTTAGGCATAGTTTGAGTTTTAGGCCTTGAAGAAGAAGATGGCGTCAGTTTAATATGCAAGTCAGTAGGCCTGAATACACCCTCAGAAGCCCGTGCCTGCACAGTGGCTTCGGACCCATCCAAGGTAGTGACATCTGCAGGTTCCACAGCTGAAGCATCTCGCAGCATACCGGACTCCAAATAGGTCTCAGCAGAGGCCTGCGAATCTGAAGAAGTGGGTATCAGAGGCTGCGAAAGTGCTCACTGAGTACCGGTGCCTCGGCGGCCTGTCTCTGTCTTTATCTTTGCATTTTTTTGGAATGTCAGTAGTCGGATGGCTTACCGAAGACATATCAGGATAATTAAACCAAGCAACAAAATATTTAGAAGTGAAAAAATATACCAACGACGGATAGTTCGTGGTTTAAATAAGGCACAAAACCGACAGTGAGGTACGTTGAGGTCAGGGCCTAGGCAAGGAACACAGTATGAATGAAAATCTTTATGAGGTATTTGCTTTCCACAAGAAATGCAATTATTTACTTTTACTGACATCGGATTAGAGCAAGAAAAAGTTTCCCCAATGGGGTACTTAGCATTTAGGTGAAAACTTCAGTTCTGAAACTCGAAAATGAAAATTTCAGGAGTCGGCCAACCGGCAGTTGCGGACTGCTTCTGCTTCGGGCACCACACGGCAAGAAAGACTGATGTAATGACGTCGGCTGCATGTTTTATACCCCTGATGACCTGACGTCACAGAAGAGGAGACAGCAACCGACGTAGGACCCAAGATTTTGTTAATCAGGCCGACTCAGGGCTACTGCAAGCAGATAACCCAAATGTGATGACAGCAACAGTGAATCACGAAGAACATCTGCTTCTGCTTCGGGCACCGCACGGCAAGAAAGACTGATGCAATGGCGTCAACTGCATGCTCTATACCCCTGACTACCTGATGTCATGGAAGATGAGACAGCAACCAACGCAGGCCCCAAGACTTTGATAATCAGGCTGACTGAGGGCTACTGGCAAGCAGATAACCCCAATGTGATGACTGCAACAGTGAAACACGAAGAACATCTAAGATAGAAGGTAAAATATCCCTTTCACTCACTCAGAAATAGAAAAAAGGGGAGAAAAAGGTGCTACTTATCTCCAACATGAGGAAACTCAAGTCTGGATCACATCCTATACGTTCAGCGGCAAACGAGATCTGAGGGTTACAGGTCAGCAGGAGATTACGGGAAGGGGAGGAAAGTACAGTTGTGTACACTTACCATAAATGTAGATGCTTGAGTGTATTCACTGTTGCAGTCATTACATTTGGGTGATCTTATTCCAGGTTGCCCTCAGTTGGCCTGATTAACAAAGTCTTGGGTCCTGCATCAGTTGTTGTCCCTTCTTCCATGACATCAGGTCGTCAGGGGTATAAAACATTCAGCCAACGCCATTACATCAGTTTTTCTTGCCCCAGATGTCAGGTGCCCCCCTAATGGAGAGCAAATAAACAAAAACACAAAGGTATTCCTCCAGCAAAAAGCAAATACACCCAAAAAAGCTTTTAAACATAGTAAAGGAAAGTAGAGGCATAGCCAGAAGAAATTAGGGGGCTGGAGGGAGGGTAACCAGGACTGCAACAGTGAATACACTCGAACATCTACATTTATGGTAAGTGTAATCAACTGTACTATGTTCTTTGTGTTTCACTGTTGCACTCATTACATTTGGGTAGATTCCCAAAGCTATGGTTGGGAGGAGGAGTTTATATAGCATTAGGGCCAGCTATAAGGTCCTGCAAGACAGCAGTAGCAAAGCCAGCTCTGGATTTAGAGAAAATTGGCAAATGATAATGCTTGGTGAAAGTATGTACAGAAATCCAGGTAGCAGCTTCTAGGATGTCCCTGGTAGGAACACCTCTGAAGAAGGCTGCAGAAGTAGATGCAGCCCTGGTGGAGTGAGATATGATCCCCTGGGGAACAGGTTTTCCATGGTGCTTATAGCAGAAATGAATGCAATGGCTTATCCATTTAGAAATGGTTTGTTTTGAAAGAGCCTTCCCCTCTGCCCCTGCAGCAAATGCTATCAGCAGTTGTTCAGATTTTCTTCGAGGTTTAGCCCTGTCCAAGTAGAATCTAAGTTGTCTGTGCACATCAAGGAATGCAGAATCCGTTCCCCTTTGTTCTGTGGATTGGAAAAGAAGGTTGGCAAATGAATGGATGGATTAAGAGGCACACTGGATACCACTTTGGGCATGAAGGATGGATTGGTCCTGAGTGACACCTTGTCCGCATGAAAGATGATGAAAGGCTCCACTGCCATGTGGGCCTGTAATTCAGATTTCCTTCTAGCTGAAGTGATTGCTAAAAGGAAAGCTGTTTTCCAAGAAAAAATTTAAGTCTGCAGCAGCAGCTGGCTTGAAAGGAGGTAGAGTGAGTTTCTCCAATACAAAGTTAAGTTCCCAGGCAGGGGTCGGAGCTCTCCTGGTTGGTCTCAAGTTTTTGGCCCCTCTGAGGTACTGCTTGAGCATAGGATGAGAGAAGAGGGGCAGTTCTGTGTTATAATGAGCTGACATGGTTGAGGCGTAAATTTTAATGGAGGAAAAAGACAGGCCCTTGTGAAGCATCTCAGTTAAGTAGTGCAAAATCTGAGGTAAATTGGGCGCTGTTGTGCTCATCCCTTGAGATTGGTTCCAGGCACAGAATCTTTTCCATTTGTCAGCATAAGATTTTCTAGTACTAGGCCTCCTTGCCTCTAAAATGATATCCATCACTGGTTTACTGAGGGATGGTAAAGGAGAGATTAGGTAATTAGCCAGGCTGCTAGGTTCAGTGTTTGAAGCTGAGGGTGCAGGATCTGGTTCTCCTGCTGAGACAATAGGGTAGGAATCTGGGGCAGGTGCCATGGGGCCAACAGTGACACATTGCACAAGAGGGGGTACCAGTGTTGGCATGGCCAGTCTGGTGAATCAAAATCGCCCTTGGCTTGTCTTATTTGATCTTTAGTAGTACTTTGGAGAGCAGAGGAGGAAAGGCATAAACTGATAGGTTATTCCAGCTGAAGGACAGAGCATCCACTTTCCAAGCTTGTTTGTGTGGAGTCCTTGTGCAACATTTGTCCAATTGATAGTTTTGGGGGGAGGCAAACAGGTCTATATCTGGGATTCCCCCCCCCCATTTGCTTGTCAACATGTTGAAAATCCTTGGTTCCAGTTTCCACTCGTGTGGGTCCATGAGGTTTCTGCTTAGTCCGTCTGCCAGTGTATTTAGTTTTCCTGGCAGGAATTGAGCTTGTAGATGCACTTGACAGCTCAGGGCTGTGTTCCACGATGCCATGGCTACTCTGCAGAGGGGGGGGGGGGTAAGAATGTGTACCTCCCTGCTTGTTTATGTAAACAATAACATAGCAATGGTGTTTTCCATCTTTACCATTAATTGTCCTGGAAGAATGTGGTCCTTGAAGGCTGTCAGAGCATTCTGTACAGCTAACATTTCTTTTTGACTGATATGCAGGTGCATTTGATTTGGGTTCCATTTGCCCTGAATGCGCTTCCCTGCCAGGTGAGCCCCCCATGCATAGTCTGATGCGTCTGTTGTTAGGGTTTGGGCGGCAGGGGGGTAGTGTGAATGGTAGTCCCTTGTTTTGGTGGCAGGCCTCTGCCTACCAAAGAAACTCTAGACGTAGGCAAGGTGTGATAGGAATCATTGCTTCTAGATTCTGAGAATGTTGACACCATAGATAGCTTCTAGAATATCTCTGGTAGGAGCCCCTCTGAGAAAGGCTGCAGAAGTAGATGCAGCCCTGGTAGAGTGAGATCGGATCCTCTGGGTGATAGGTTTTCCATGGTGCTTACAGCAGAGATGAATGCAATGGCTTAGCCATTTAGAAATGGTTTGTTTTGAAATAGCCTTCCCTCTGCCCCTGCAGCAAATGCTACCAGCAATTGTTCAGATTTTTGTTCGAGATTTAGTCCTGTCCAAGTAGAATCTAAGTAGTCTGTGCACATCCAAGGAATGCATAATCTGTTCCCCTTTGTTCTGTGGATTGGGAAAGAAGTTTGGCAAATGAATGGACTGATTAAGAGCCATATTGGAAACCACCTTGAGCATGAAGGATGGATTGGTCCTGAGAGATACCCTGTCCACATGAAAGATGATGAAAGGCTCCACTGCCTTAAGGGCCAGTAATTCAGAAATCCTTCTAGCTGAAGTGATTGCTAAAAGGAAGGCTGTTTTCCAATAAATAAATTTTAAGTCTGCAGTAGCAGCTGGCTTGAAAGGAGGTAGAGTGAGATTCTCCAAAACAAAGTTAAGGTCCCAGGCAGGCGTAGGAGCTCTCCAGGGTGGTCTTAAGTTTTTTTCCCCTCTGAAATACTGCTTGAGCAGAGGATGAGAGAAGAGGGGTGGGTTCTGTGTTATAATGAGCTGAAATAGCTGAGGCATGGATTTTAATGGAGGAAAAAGACAGGCTCTTGTGAAGCATCTCAGTTAAGTATTGCAAGATCTGAGGTAAATTGGGTGCTGCTGTGCTCATCCCTAAAGACTGGTTCCAGGCACAGAATCTTTTCCATTTGTCAGCATAAGATTTTCTAGTACTAGGTCTCCTCGCCTCCAAGATGACATCCATCACAGGTTTGCTGAGGGATGATAAGGGTGAATTTAAGTGATTAGCCAGGCTGCAATGTTCAATGTTGGAAGCTGAGGGTGCAAAATTTGGTTCTCCTGCTGAGACAGCAGGGAAGGGGTCTGAGGCAGGTGCCATGGAGATATTTGCGACACACTGTGCAGTAGGGGGTACCAGTGTTGGCACGGCCAGTCTGGAGCAATCAAAATCATCCTTGGTTTGTCCTGTTTGACTTTTAGTAGAACTTTGGAGAGCAGAGGCAGAGGGGGAAAGGCATAGACTGATAGATTTTTCCAGCTGAAGGACAGAGCATCCACTTTCCAGGCTTGTTTGTGGGAAATCCTTGTGCAAAACATGTCCAACTGGTAGTTCTGGGGGGAGGCAAATAGATCTATGTCTGGGCTCCCCCATTCGCTTGTCAACATATTGAAAATCCTTGTTTCCAGTTTCCACTTGAGTGGGTCCATGAGGTTTCTGCTTAGTCCATCTACCAGTGTATTCAATTTCCCTGGCAGGAATTGTGCTTGTAGGTGCACTTGGTAGCTCAAGGCTGTGTTCCACAATGCCATGGCTAGTCTGCAGAGGGGGTAGGAATGTGTACCCCCCCCTGCTTGTTTATGTACCACATAACCGTGGTGTTGTCAGTCTTTACCATTAGTTGTCCTGGAATAATGTAGTCCTTGAAGGCTGTCAGAGCATTCTGTACAGCTAACATTTCTTTTTGATTGATATGTGAGGTGCATTTGATTTGGGTTTCATTTGTTCTGAATGCACTTCCCTGCCAGGTGAGCTCCCCATGCATAGTCTGATGCATCTGTAGTTAGGGTTTGGGCGGCAGGGGGTAGTGTAAATGGTAATCCCTTGTTTTGGTGGCAGTCCTCTGCCCACCATAGGAACTCCAGGCGTAGGCAAGGTATGATAGGAATCATTGTTTCCAGGCTGTGACAATGTTGACTCCATAGACTTTTTAGATACCACTGTAGTTTCCTCATATGCAGTCTTGCATATGGAATTAGAAGAATGCAGGAGGCCATGAACCCCAAGGCTTGCAGTATTTGCTTGCAGATAGCAGGGTATTGTGGCCACTTGTTTGAAGTAAGTTACCAAATGAATTTGCTTTTCTGGCATGAGGGAAGCCATCAGGGCAGTTGTATTCAAGCTTGCACCCAGGGATGTAATCTGTTGACAGGGTACCAGCTGTGATTTATGTTCGTTTATGGTGTACCCCAGACAAGTTAGAACCCTTTTTACAAACGCCAGATGATTTAAAAGTATGCCCTGGTTTTCTGCCTGAATTAGACAATTGTCCAGATTTGGATAGATTTGAATATTTCTTTGCCTGCAAAATGCAATAACTGGAGCCAGGCACTTGTGAATACCCTGGGCGCAGTAGATAAGCCAAAGGGCAGTGCAGAGAAAGTACAGTTTTGTACCTACCATAAATGTAGATGTCCAATAGGTATGCATCTGCAGTCCTAACATATGGGTTGTCCTGCCTCAGGCAGCCCTTCGGTCGGCTGGATTCCAAAGTCTGGGTCTGGCCTCGGCTGATGTCGCACTTCACCCGACGTCACAGCTGCTGGGGTATAAAGGCATCAGCCGACACCATTTTCCTCAGTGTTTCTTGCCTCAGATGCCAGGTGCCCTCTAGGAAGGCTAAATTTGGATAAATGCAAATAATTCCAAACAATAGAGAGCAAAATATATATATATATATATACATATATACAAACAAATACACCATAATAGATTCCCCCAGCTAGCTAAAAGAGGGGTAAGTACCCTAGGAATACCACAGAGGGGAAGGAGGGTGGGTAATCCTGACTGCAGATGCATACCTATCGGACATCTACATTTATGGTAGGTACAAAACTGTACTATGTCCTTCAAGGATGCATCTGCAGTCCTAACATATGGGTAGAATACCATAGCCAAACTGGGGGAGGAGGCACTAAGATAAAGATGGTGTAGTTGCAAAACCTGCTCGGGATCTGGAGTATAAAGGAAGATTATAATGCTTGGCAAATGTATGCACGGAGCTCCAAGTAGCAGCTTCTAAAATGTCTTTGGTAGCCACTCCTCGTAGGAAAGCTGTAGTGGTGGCTGTAGCTCTTGTGCAGTGAGGCCTGATATTTTCAGGAGTTGTCTTTCCATGAAAAGAGTAGCAAAATCTAATGCAATTTCCTATCCATTTTGAGATTGTCTGTTTTGAAATTGCTTTTCCTTGCACTCCTGTTGCATATGCTACCAGAAGCTGGTCAGTTTTTCTGTTGGTCTTAGTTCTGTCTAGATAGTAGCGTAATTGTCTGTGCACATCCAAGGTATGTAGTAGTCTTTCCCCCCTGTTCTGTGGGTTGGGGAAGAATGTAGGTAAATGAATCGCTTGGTTCAATGATACTCTGGAGACCACTTTTGGCATAAAAGTAGGATTAGTTCTCAGAGACACTCTATCCTGATGGAAGATAAGGAAGGTCTGTACTGCCATTAATGCCTGTAACTCAGATACCCTTCTTGCTGAAGTGATTGCTAGCAGGAAAGCAGTTTTCCAAGATAAGAACTGTAAGTCTGCTGTTGCTGCTGATTCAAAAGGGGGAAGTGTTAACTTTTCCAGCACAAAGTTGAGATCCCATGTAGGTAAAGGTGGTTTCCTTGGAGGCTTTACATTTTTGATTCCTCTCAAGAACTGCCTGAGTAGAGGATGAGAGAAGACAGGAGGATCCATGTTGTATTATGCTGAAATTGCTGATGCATGAATCTTAATGGAGGAGTAGGACAGGCCATTGTGGAACAGTTCTGCTAAGTATTCCAGGATGTGTGCTATGTTTGCCAATGAGACATTTTCTCCCTTTGCTGCACTCCAAATGAGGTATCTTTTCCATTTGGCTGAATAAGTTTTCCTTGTGGAGGGTCTGCGTGCCTCCAGGATAATGTCCTTAACCCTCTGAGATAAATCTGGTTTATTTTGTTTTATGCAATATTCCAAGCAGCTAGCTGCAGTGTTTTCAAGTTTGGATGCAGGGTCTTGTAGTTGTTCTGTGTTAGAAGTAAGGGACATAGAGGTAGAGGCCATGAGTATGTCCGAGACATGCTTCTCAGTAGCGGGTACCAATGTTGCCTTGGCCAGTCTGGAGCTATCAGGATTACCCTTGGCGGTTCCTCTCTGATCTTCAGTAGGACTTTGTACATCAAAGGAAGAGGTGGAAATGCATATGCTGTCAGGTTTTTCCAGCTGAAGGAAAGGGAGTCCACCCTCCAGGGAAGTGGGTGGTATGTTCTTGTGCAGAATTTCTTCAATTGGTGGTTGTGTGGGGAGGCGAACAGGTCTATCTCTGGCATTCCCCATTTCTTTGTTATGGTTTTGAAGATATACATGACTGTGGTATTGTCCGTCCTTATCAGCAGGTGACCTTGTTGAAGGAATGGTCTGAATGCCTGGATTGCATGTTTCACTGCCAGCATCTCCTTTAGATTTATGTGTAGATTCAGCTGGTCTTGGGTCCATAGGCCTTGCATACACTTGTCCTCCATGTGTGCCCCCCAGCCTAGGTCTGAGGCGTCCGTGGTAATGGTCTGGGTTGGATGTGGTTTGTGGAAGGGCAATCCCCTGTTCATCTGACAGGCCTGAGCCCACCACAGGAATTCTTGTTTCAGGCATGGAATTATTGGAATCTGGGCTTCTAGACTGTGCTTGTGTTGAGACCATACATTCCTTAGGTACCATTGCAACTTTCTCATATGCAGCCTGGCATGCGGAATCAATATTATGCAGGATGCCATGTAACCCAGGGCTTGCAGGACTTTCCTTGCAGTAAGCTGAGTTTGTGTTGTTAATGTCATGAAATAGACTGGTAGTTGCTTTTGTTTTTCTTCTGTGAGAAAAGCCATCTGAGTTGATGTATCCAGTTCTGCACCCAAAAATGTTATCCTTTGGGATGGTACTAGTCTTGACTTTTGAATGTTGACTGTGTATCCCAAGGCTTGCAACAGTTGTATGACATTTTCCAAATCTTTTGTTAATTTTGTCTTGTTGTCCACTTGTATTAGGCAGTCGTCCAGGTATGGGTAAATTTGAATTCCCTGAAGCCTGCAATGAGCAATTACTGATGCCAGGCATTTTGTGAATACTCTGGGTGCAGTAGATAAGCCAAAGGGCAATGCTGAGAATTGATAATGCTCTGATCCTGCAAGAAATCTTAGGTGTCTTCTGCAATCTGGTCGCATAGGGACGTGCAGGTATGCCTCCTTGAGATCTAGAGTCACCAGCCAAAACTCCTTGCCCAGCATGGGAAGAAGTTGCTGGAGGGTCAGCATTTTGAATTTTGGAACAATGAGGTATGTGTTCAGTGCGGACAAGTCGAGAATAGGTCTCCATTGATTTTCTTTTCTTGGTACAAGGAAAAGCCTGGAGTAAAATCCTTGGCCTTGTTCCAAAGGTGATACCTTTTCTATAGCTCTCATTCTTAGTAAGTTGTTGATTTGTCTTTGAGCCTCTGTTTTTGGCTTGGTGGTAGGTTTGGCATTCCTCTCTTTTTTGGTAGAGTGTGGAAGTGAAACCGGTAGCCCTTGTCTATTGTTTGTAAAGTCCATTTGTCTCCTGTAATGCAATGCCAGTTGTCGGAAAATAAGGCTAGCTTTCCGCCCAAGGGTGCTTCCAGTTGTTCCCTGGTAGGTGGAACCAGAGCCAAGTCATTGTGCCTGTCCTGTGGAAGTGGTTGTAGTTGCATCTGTGGCAGCACTTCTCTGGTTGGCAGGTTGCCACTGACGTCCCCTGTAGGCACCCCTAGATTGACCTCTGCCTCTTGGGCGTCTATTTCTGCCTCTCTGTGCTCTGGAGGTGTCTGGAAAGGACCAATTCTTCGAAGGCCAATTTCTGCTAAACCTCGGAGGTTGGACCTGTAAGAAATCCTTGACTGTTTGGACAGATTTTGCCTTTTCTTCCACTTTCTTTAGAACCTCCTGTGCAGGGGAGCCAAACAAACTTTGTTTCTCCATAGGAGCATCTAGGAGTTTTGACTTAACATGGTCTGGTAAGGATTGTTCTTTTAACCAGGCATGCCTTCGAATCACTGCTCCAGTCATAGCTGATCTAAAGGAAGCCTCCAGTGCATCATAGCCACATTTTAAGAAATGATTACTGACCTGCTGAGAGTTATGTACCAAATCCTGAAGGGACTTGCGGTCTATAGGTTCAGGAGAGGACAGTTTTTTATTTAGCTGGTCTAACAAAAATTCCTGTTACTGAATCATGTGAAATTGACAGTTTAAGGCCCTGGCCAAAAGAGTAGCAGAAGTATAAACCTTTTTACCCCATCTCTCTAATGCTCTAGATTCCCTTTCAGAGGGAAGAGGGTTTTTGGCAGAGGCGGCTGCCACACCTTTAGGGCCCTGAGAAATGGTTTCTGGGTCTGCAACATGAGCCTTATACAAGTGGTAGTGTGTGTCCGGGACCCTGTAATATCTGTCAGGCTTGGCAGGGGCCGGAGGAAGAGAATCAGGGGCAGTACTGGCATCATTATATGCATCATCAACAACTGATAGTACTGGAGGAATGGCTAAAGGCCTATGCTGTGGTAAGTGTAAAAAAGTCCTTAGCCTTTTCCTTGAATCTGAAAAATCCTGGCCCTGCCATTGGAAGTGTTCCCTCATAGAATGTAGGGTTTCCCCAAAAGAAAATTCTTCAGGAGGAGAAGCAGAAGGAATGGAGTTTTCTGTATCAGAATCCTCATAAGGAGAATATGGGCCTTCCTGGTGGTCTGAAATATCTGAGTCATCCGAGGAATAGTCTGTAGAGACAGGTTCCGGGGGTTCAGTCCTAGGCCTCTTATCTGGAGGAGGTTGAGAGGCCCTGTCTGGGTGAGGTTGGGATCCCCTGATCAAAGAAATGAGATCCTCAGCCAGGCTGAGTATCTGGGAACTAGAGGTAGGCCTGTGTGAGGGAGCTTTAGCAGGTAAGGCCTTAGAAGATTTAACTGCTTTAGCCCTGGAAAAGGCCTTGATAGACATAGAAGCAGGGGGTCTAGCAGCCCCATGTGCAGGGGTAGAAATGTCTAAAGGACTAGTGTCTGACAAATCCTGGGTGCCTGCTTCTGTAGCAGTAATTTCAGTAGCAGATTCAACCATGCTCTGTGAGGCCTCGGTTATCGGAGGCATGCTTTCGGCCGAAGGAAGAACCGAGGACTCGGTTTCAGCCGAAACCGAGACACTCGCGGTTGGCCTAACTGTGGTTTCAGCCGAAACCGCGGACCGCGAGTGTCGGTCCTTTCCCTTGCGCTTTTTAGCTAATTGTGTAGTCGGAGTCTCCGACGGCATTTTATATGCAAAAGCAGGACCAAAAAACTCCTCTGCAAACTCCGACCAACGTCTAAGCGTCCGTCGGTTGAAGGAAGCACAGGCTAGACAAGCTGATACGTCGTGGTCTGGGCCTAAGCAAGGAAGGCAGTAAGAGTGGAAATCCTTATGAGGTATTTGTTTCCCACAAGTTAAACAATTATTTACTTTGTCTGACATCGGCTGAGGCAAGAAAGAGTCCCCAACGGGGTACTAGTCTTCGGTAGTAGAAATCTCTGGATCTGACCGACCGGCACTTGCGAACAGCTTCTGCTTCGGGCACCGCGCGGCAAGAAAGACTGAGGAAAATGGCGTCGGCTGATGCCTTTATACCCCAGCAGCTGTGACGTCGGGTGAAGTGCGACATCAGCCGAGGCCAGACCCAGACTTTGGAATCCGGCCGACCGAAGGGCTGCCTGAGGCAGGACAACCCATATGTTAGGACTGCAGATGCATCCTTGAAGGACATCTGATAATGCCAGTAGCCTGCTTTGAAGCGTAGGTATCTTTTGCAAGATTCCCTGATTGGGATGTGCAGGTATGCTTCTTTTAAATCTCGAGTTGACAACCAGGCCCCTTTGCTTAGCACATGAAGTAACTGGTGAAGAGTCAGCATCTTGAATTTTGGAATCTCCAGAAAGGTGTTTAAGGTAGACAGGTCCAGGATTGCATGCCACGATTTGTTTTTTCTGGGCACCAGAAAAAGCCTGGAATAGAAACCTTGTCCCATTTCCTCATCTGGTACCAGCTGAATAGCCCCCATGTTTAAGAGGGAAAGTACTTGTTTTTGAGCCTCTGCCCACTGATTTGGTGGCAGGTCTGGCCACCCATTTGGTGTTGGCAACGTGTGGATATGAAATCTGTATCCCTGGGACACTATATTTAAAACCCATTTGTCCTGGGTTATGAGTTTCCAGTTGTTTGCATGAAGAACAATCTTTCCCCCCAAAGGGGTGGTCAAAAGACAAGTGCTTGGGAATTTTAAAAGGAAGTCATCGAGACTGTTTACCATAGGGGGTGTCTTGTTACTTCCAGTTTTGGAAGTGGAGGCCACCCGCTTCTTAGTGCTGAGAGTCCCCTGGGACTGAAACCTTGGGTGTTTGCTGTGTCTGGGTTTGGCTTGAGAGGATCTGGAAGGGGCTGGAAAGGACCAGTTCTTAGTAGGCCAGTGCCTACTAAATCTTGGAGGTTGCACTTGTAAAAAATCTTTAACAGTTTGCATAGATTTAGATCTTTAACAGTTTGCATAGATTTAGGTTTATCTTCCATCTTTTTAAGAACTTCTTCAGCCTTATTGCCAAACAGGCGGTCCTGATTTAAAGGAGCATCCAACAATTTAGCTTTAACATGATCAGGCAAAGATTGCTCCTTAAGCCAAGCATGCCTTCTGAGCACAAACCCAGTAACAGCAGCCCTGCAAGAGGCCTCTAAAGAATCAAAACCACATTGCAAAGTATGTTTTCCAACTTGTTCAGCAGAATGCATTAAATTCTGTAAATCTTAATTTTCCACACAGTCAGGAATCAACATAATTTTCTGTTTAAGCAGTCCAATAATATGATGTTGATATTTTAACAAATGAAATTGGCACTTTAAAGCTCTGATTGCCAAGGGTGCAGAAGTATAAACCTTTTTACCCCATCTATCCAGCGCCCTGGTAGGATTTTTAGCAGTAGAAGCCATAATGCCCTTGGGCCCCTGAGAAATGGTCTCTGGATCTGCAACAGGATTTTTGAAAAGGAAGTTGTGGGACTCAGGAACCCTGTAGTGGTCATCATATTCTGCTGACTCAGACTATAATTTTTCCTGTGTTAACCAGACAAGAAAGTATGTTTCCTCCCTGGTCCTAAACATTAAAGTGTATTAGTAATAACTTCACTGTACCTGCTATTTAAGCTTAGTCCAACCTTTCTAGGTATCTCTTACCTAGCTTGCTTGGAATTTTTAAGACACTGAGTCAGATAGCCAGCAGCCAGACCCCTCCCTGTCCTTGTACCTGCGGTGTATTCCCCCTCCCTGACTCCTCTTTCGGAGTCACCTCTAACTACTAATTTTTCTAACTTAACCTGTATTCTGCCCTCTGCCCACTAAAGGGTACTGTCTGCCAGCTTTGATGCTATAGCCTTTCCTCCAGTCTACCTAATTTAATTGTACTAATTCCCTACCTGATTTTCTTTTTCTTGTCTTACTTCTTGCTTAGCTGCTAATCTGTTATCTCATTCCCTCTTGTATCTCCTCTCCATCCCACTAGTAACTCTTCTCCATCTTCTTAGCCTTTCTTTTTTCCTTCTTTTTCCACTATCTCCATATTTTTCATCTCCTCTCCTTTGTCACTTGAACTACTTAAGCCAATTTATACTTACCTGTGACTACTGCATTTGCCTCTGGATTTTCCTCCTCCTCACTGATTGACTCCGGGAAATATTTTACTTATCTGCTCCAACCCACTCTGTTCGCCCTTCGGGCTCACTCCGCTCCCCTACCCTACCCCCAATTCTCACCCACCCCCACTGGTCCTAACTATATACTCCTATTACCACACCCCCTCACTATTCTTCCCCTATCACAATCTCCTACCACTTTATAACCACACCCCCACCTCTACAACTTCCTACTTTACTTTCTCTCAGGTTTACTTCCACCCCCTTACCCTTCCACACCCTACCTTGTACTACTATATAGCATAGCTGCATCTCTACAACCTCCTTTCACTTATTTTATTTACTCAAATCTCCTCCCAACCTACCACACTTAACATTTCACTCCCTCCTCCTCCTTACCTTATACTTCCATATTACTTTCCACCTTCTTCCCTCATACCTCCATATTCAATCTTTCCCAACACTGACTTATACCACTTATATTTACAACCTAATGGACCCAACACACAAATCAATCTATATACATACCTTCTTCTCCTAACTACATCTCTTGCGGCTCTTACTATACCTTATACACTAACCTCCTTTGAACATTTCTCTTTTCTAGAACACTTTCCCAACCAACAAACTCTCCTTACTCCCATTAGACATACACTCCAACATAGTAATATAACCTGTACTTTTTCATACCTACTTCCAAAGTACCATAGATCAACCCATATAACCTACTTCCTTGTCAAACGATCCACTCTCAATATCTACAAAATTCTAAAGTGTATTCAATATCCTCAAAAACACCCTCTATTAGCCGGAGATATTAATCCTAACCCCGGTCTCAATACTCATACACTCAATCTCCCAAATAACTCAGCAACACCCATCAGCACTACTCCAAATAGACCATCAAACTCCCTCCTGATAGCGCACCTTAACATCCGTAGCATTAACAATAAAATTACATACCTTCATGCACTCTTACAAGTGCATTCCTTTGATATTCTCTGCATCACAGAGACATGGTTAAAACCCACTACCCTCAACCAGGAAATTATCCCTCCAGGGTTCAATATCCTAAGAAATTACCAGAAAACCAAAAAAGGTGGTGGAGTAGCCATTTTGTACGAATCAGGACTCCAAGTTAGCACCTTCGACATGCGCCTACCAACAGCTAATAATGCTGAAACCCTTACTGCCAAGCTTCAAATTAACAACTCCAAATCTATGTTATTTGCATATATCTCCCCCCAGGAATAATATTAATACACTTGAAAACATAATCACCTCTCTACACACCTACCTCAGGAAACCATTGTCCTAGGAGACTTTAATATAGACTGGATAACCTGCTCTTTGCCCAATCCTACCAATCACATAAATCTTCACGGTTTCTCTCAAATAATTACCACTCCTACCAGAATCCATAAACCAACTAATAAAGCAACCACCTTAGACTGGATCCTTCTCAATAGCCATCATAATACTTATAAACCTGGAACCCTTCCAGACTATATTAGTGACCACATGATAACCTATATTATTAAGCACAAAACTCATTGTCCTAATTATAATAATGTTACAACCTTCCGCTCCAAAAAATTCTTCAATCCTCAGTCCTTCCAAAATGAACTAAAAGCATATGATTGGTATCCCATGTTACACCTTAAACTAGATGAAGCAGTGACCTACTTCAATACAAAATTCCTTCAAATCCTCAACTCCCATGCCCCACTTCGTTCCTCCCGCTTAAGGACCAAAATTGCCCCCTGGCTTACAAAACAAACTAGGCAAAATATCCTCCTCAGAAATAAAATTTGGAACAAATGGAGAGCCTCTAAAAGTCCATCAGATCATCTTTACTTCAAACAGTTGAGAAACGCCACCAAGAAAGACATTCTCAGAGACAAAAAATAATATTACTTTCAACTCCTACAAACCAATAAAGAACAACCTCAAAAATTCTGGTCAGGCATTAACAAACTTCTTCAACTAGGACACTCAAACTCCTTTACCTTCTGGATTTAACCAAAATAACTCTGACCAGGTTCCAGATGCTTTCAATAAATATTTTACTGAAGCCATTCTAACCCTTGCCAATTCTATACCAACAAGCACCTCTTCACCTCTAAACATCCCTAATACTACAACTCCTACCTTTCACATACAGCCTGTTCCTACATCCCTCATTTCCAAACTCCTCCAAAAACTTAAACCCTGCACCCCTTCTGCTGACTGCCTTCCAGCAGAATACCTGCAAATAGCAGCTAAAGTCATTGCCTACCCCATCGCCATCCTTATAAACAGAACAATCTCAGAAAGTAAAATCCCTTCCATATGGAAAGTATCCCATATCATCCCCCTACACAAAGGTGATACATCTACTGAGCTCTCAAATTATAGGCCTATAGCCTTACTCTCACCAATTGCCAAAATAATGGAAAAATGCATACACAGACAACTACTTGACCACCTTATCCATAATAATATACTTGCCAACTGCCAACATGGCTTTAGACCATTCCATAGCACAACTACCACTCTACTATCCTTTACTGACTCTATAAACAAAAATCGTAACAACAATACTTTTTCTTCTGCTCTATTCATTGACCTTTCAAAGGCCTTCGACATGGTGAACCACAACTTACTCATTGAAATCCTAAAAGCCCAATCACTTGACTCACAATCATTACTATGGTTTAAATCCTATCTTGAAAACAGACAGCAGGCAGTCCTTTGGAATAATACCCTTTCTTCTTCCCTCCCTGCGAACATTGGAGTACCTCAAAGCTCCATTTTAGGTCCTCTTCTCTTTTCATTATTTATTAACAATCTACATATCAAAATTCCTCAAGCCACTTGCATTCAATATGCTGATGACTCAACATTAATTTGTTCTGCCAAGTCCATGAACTCTCACCAATTCCAGACCCAAACAGTATTAAACAGTGTTGAAAATTGGTTCATGCAACACTGCCTCCTTCTGAACCCTAAAAAAACAAAACTGCTACTCTTTGCTCCTACTCCTAAGTCACCTCTACCAAACTTCATAATAACCTCTAACAATGGCACAAATATAGTCCCTGACACCACAACCTGTTTACTGGGAGTTACAATTGACAACACCCTTAGCTTTGATGACCATATTAACTCAACAATAAAAACTGCCAACAAAAAACTAGGCTCCCTCTACAGACTCAAACCCTTCCTTACCCCCCCCAGCGAGAATTACTATTGCTCAGACCCACCTATCCTCTACCCTGTTCTATGCTTCTGCAATTTATACTAACCTTTCTAGAAAAAACATTACTAAACTTTCCACCTGTTATAATAATATAGCTAGATTTGCTACCAGCTCCCCCTATAGAACACACCACTGTCACAACCTCAAGCAACTGGGATGGCTACAACTGGATAATAAACTACTCTACCAGCAACTTGTGATCACCCAAAAAATCCTCTATCACCCTAATAATACCCCAATCCTTACTAATCTAATCACCCCCTACAAAAATCTCCCTACACTTCGCTCAGCTAACAAACTTCTAGTTTCTTCTGTCAAATCTAACAACAAAGCAGGGGACTCGCTCTTCACCAACACAGTGTGAAAAAGCTGGAATCAACTCCCTAGTGAACTTTCCTCTCTTGCTTCCACTCAACTACACAAAAAGCATCTTAAAGAATATCTAAAAAATCATTGGCTTTGTCCCTGCTCCAACCCTGATTGATTATACCCAATATTCAATAATTACACCAGAACCAGGTTCCTATTGCTCTTTCCTCTCTTGCGTCTACTCCCATCTGATAAAAATTAACTTTAACTATCATCTGATAACTCACTGCTCTCTCCATAATATAACCCTCTGACCTCTAAACCTCTTTTCTACTCTCTCAACTCTTCTCTTCTCCACTGCTTTATATATATATATATATATATATATATATATATATATATATATATTCTTGAATTCTTTTCTATGAGTACCTTATCCTCAAATTAAACAATGTGTTTTTAATTCATGTCATTTTTACTGTATATTGTAAACTTGTCTCTGCTAATGGTTGGAGCTTTTCTCCCTGGGCCTCTACTGAAAATGGACATATATCCAGTTAGACTAGCCCAGTCAACAAATGTAAATAAATAAATAAATAGTATCTGTCAGATTTACTAGGAGTTGGAGGCAGGGAATCGGGGGCCAAACTGGATTCCGAGAACACATCATCAACAATGTCTAGTACAGAAGGTAAAGCCAAAGGCCTATGCTGAGGTAGAACAAGGAAATCCCTAAGCCTCTTTTTGGAATCAGAAAATTCCTGGCTTTCCCAGTGGAAATGCTCCCTTAACGTATGTAAGGTTTCCCCAAAAGAAAAATCCTCAGGAGGGGAAGCAGAGGGAATGGAATCCTCTGCATCAGAATCCTCATAAGTAGGTATGGGCAAATCCAGGTCATTAGTAGAGTCAGAAGAAACAGAATCCTGATCAGAAGATTCATAATCCAGCTCAGCCCTAGGCCTCTTGGGAGGGGGTTGACTACCCCTGATTAGAGTAATTAGATCTTCAGACATTTTTGTCATTTGTTTTTTAGACACAGGGGCCTGAGCATGTGGCCTGGGCATCATTTTTTTAGACATGGATCGAGATTTAGACCTTAGTAATGAAGGCGGTGTTGATTTAATATGCAAGTCTGTAGGCCTGAATACACCCTCAGAAGCCAGTGCCTGCACAGCGGCTCTGGACCCATCCAAGGTAGAGACATCAGCGGGTTCCATAGGTGAAGTATCTCGCAGCATACCGAACTCTGAATGGGTCTCAGTAGAGGCCTGTAAATTAGAATTAGCGGGTATCAGGGGCTGTGAAAGCACTTCAATGAGTACTGGCGAAATGGCGACTGGCTTAGGAGAAGCGTCGTTGGAAGCTTTGGACCTCGGTGGCTTGTCTCTGTCTTTATCTTTGCATTTTTTCTGAATCTAGGTAGTCGGATGGCTAACCAATGACATTTCCGGATAATTAAACCGAGAACCGATATGTTTAGAGGCAAAAATGTACCGTCGATGGATAGTGAGCTGATTAAATAAAGTACAAAACTGACAGCAAGGTACGTCGTGGTCAGGGCCTAGGCAAGGAATACAGTACGAATGAAAATCTTTATGAGGTATTTGCTTTCCACAAGTAATGCAATTATTAACTTTTACTGACATCGGTAAGGAGCAAGAAAACATTTCCCCAATGGGGTACTTAGTTTTAAGTCGAAGACTTCGGTTCTGAAACTCGAAAACAAAAATTTCAGGAGTCGGCTGACCGGTACTTGTGAACTGCTTCTGCTTCGGGCACCGCACGGCAAGAAAGACTGATGTAATGTTGTTGGCTGCATATTTTATACCCCTGATGACCTGACATCATGGAAGAAGGGACAGCAACCGACGCAGGACCCAAGACTTTGTTAATCAGGCCAACTGAGAGCAACTTGCCAGCAGACTACCCAAATGTAATGACTGCAACAGTGAAACACAAAGAACATCAGAAAATTCAGAATCCTGGTCAGAAGCATCATAAGCAAACTCAGTAATAGGTTTCTTAGAGGGGGAAGGCTGGCTTGCCCTGATTAAAGTAATAAGGTAATAAGGTCTTCAGCCATTCTTATAATTTGTTTTTTAGGCATAAAGGCCTGACCATGCAGTCTGGGCATCAGTTTTCTAGGCATGGTATGAGATTTAGGCCTTGAAGAAGAAGATGGCATTGGTTTAATACACAAGTCAGTAGGCCTGAATACACCCTCAGAAGCCGGTGCCTGCACAGAGGCTCCAGACTCATCCAAGGTAGAGACATCCACAGGTTCCACAATTGAAGCATCTCGTGGCATACCGGACTCAGAATCAGTCTCAATAGAGGCCTGTGACTCTAAAGTAGCGGCTATCAGGGGCTGCAAAAGCACCTCATTGAGTACCGGTGAACTGGTGAATGGCTTAGGAAAAGTGTCGTTGTCAGCTTTGGACCTAGGCGTCCTGTCTCTGTCTTTATCTTTGCATTTTTTTGGAATGTCGGTAGTCGGATGGCTTACCAAAGACATGTCAGGATAATTGAATAGAGCACCAAAATATTTAGAAGCGAAAATATACCAACAACGGATTGTTCGTGGTTTAAATAAGGCACAAAACTGACAGCGAGGTACGTCGTGGTCAGGGCCTAGGCAAGGAATACAATACAAATTAAAATCTTTATGAGGTATTTGATTTTCACAAGTAATGCAATTATTTACTTTTACTGACATCGGTTTAGAGCAAGAAAAGGTTTCCCCAACGGGGTACTTAGCTTTTAGTTGAAGACTTCAGTACTGAAACTCAAAAACGAAAATTTCAGGAGTCAGCTGACTGGCACTTGCGAACTGCTTCTGCTTCGGGCACAGCATGGCAAGAAAGACTGATGTAATGGCGCTGGCTGCATGTATTATACCCCTGATGGCCTGACGTCATGGAAGAAGGGACAGCTACTGACGCAGGACCCAAGACTTTGTTAATCAGGCCGATTGAGGGCTACTGCAAGCAGATAACCCAAATGTGATGACTGCAACAGTGAAACATGAAGAACATTAAAGAGATTTATTCTTCCTGAGTCTATTCTGTGAAGACAGAAATGTACATCCAGGGTATGGAGTAGATAATCTCCTTTGCTTTCATAATTAGGAAAAAAATAGCAAGTGAATGGGTTGAGAAATATTTAACTCTGAAGCTACTTTGGTAACAAATGAAGGACTTGTCCCCTAAGGAAACTTTGTCATTGTGGAACATCAAGCCAGGAGGAAAGGAGGACAGAGGGTGGAATTTTGAAGTTCTTCTTGAAGAATTAATAAATATTGCAAAGATTGTTTTCCAAAAAAGATATTAAGATATTTATGCTCTGCTGAAGAAGTTGAATCAGTGGGTGGTTTAGTGTGAGCCTACAGTATAAAATCTAGGTCCAAAAGTGGAACTGGATCTCTAACTGGTGGCCTCAACAAGAAAGTGCCTTTGAGAAAGGCCTTGCATAGTTTATGTGAAGTTAGAGAAAGTACAGTTGTGTACACTTACCATAAATGTAGATGTTTGAGTGTATTCACTGTTGCAGTCATCACTTTTGGGTTATCTACTTGCAGTAGCCCTCAATCGGCCTGATTAACAAAGTCTTGGGTCCTGAGTCGGTTGCTGTCCCTTCTTCCACGACGTCAGATCGTCAGGGGTATAAAACATGCAGCCGATGCATCAGTTTTTCTTGAACCAGATGTCAGGTGCTCCCTTAATGGGAAGCAATTAAATCTATAAATATACAAGGCTATACCTCCAACAAAAAAGCAAATACACCAAAAAGATTTTGAAGATAGCAAAGGAAAGTAGAGGTATATCCAAAAAAAAAAGGGGGGGGGGCTGGAGGGAGGGTAACCAGGACTGCAACAGTGAATACACTTGAACATCTACATTTATGGTAAGTGTACACAACTGTACTATGTTCTTCGTGTTTCACTGTTGCAGTCATTACATTTGGGTAGATTCCCAAAGCCAAGGATGGGAGGAGGAATTTAAATAGAATTAGGACCAGCTAAAAGGCCCTGCAAGACTGCAGTGGCAAAGCCAGCTCTGGATTTAGAGAAAATTGGCAGATGTTAATGCTTGGTGAAAGTATGTACAGAACACCAGGTAGCAGCTTCTAGGAAGTCCCTGGTAAGGACACCTCTGAGAAAGGCTGTACAGGTAGATGCAGCCCTGGTAGAGTGGGGTCTGATCCCCTGTGGGATAGGTTTTCCATGGTGTTTGCAGCAGAAATGAATGCAATGGCCTATCCAGTTGGAAATGGTTTGCTCTGTAATAGCCTTCCCCTCTGCCCCTGCAGCAAATGCCACCAGCAGTTGATCAGATTTCCTTTGAGGTTTAGTCCTGTCCAAGTAGAATCTAAGTTGTCTGTGCCCGTTTAAGGAGTGCAGAATCCATTCCCCTTTGTTCTGTGGATTAGGAAAGAAGGTTGGCAAATGTATGGACGGATCAAGGGCCACACTGAATACCACCTTGGGCATAAAGGAGGGATTGGTGCTGAGGGACACCCTGTCCGCATGAAAGACGATGAAAGACTCCAATGCCATGAGGGCCTGTAATTCAGATACCCTTCTTGCTGAAGTGATTGCTAAAAGGAAGGCTGTTTACCAGGAAAGGAATTTTAAGTCCACAGTGGCAGCTGGCTCGAGAGGAGGAAGGGTGACCTTTTCCAATACAAAGTTGAGGTCCCAGGCTGGAGTTGGTGCTCTCCTGGGTGGTCACAGATTTTTGGCCCCTCTCAGGAACTGCATAAGCAGTGGATGAGAGAAGAGGGGTGTTTCTGTGTTATAATGAGCTGACATAGCTGAAGCATGAATTTTGATGGAGGAGAAAGACAGGCCCTTATGAAGCATCTCAGTTAAGTATTGTAAAATCTGATGTAAATTGGGCACTGTTGTATAATCCCTTGAGATTGGTTCCAGTCACAGAATCTTTTCCATTTTTCAGCGCAAGACTTTCTGGTACTAGGCCTCCTTGCCTCTAAAATGATATCCATCACTGGTTTATTGAGGGATGGTAAAGGGGAAATTATGTAATTAGCCAGGCTGTTAGATTCAGTGTTTGAAGTTGAGGGTGCAGAATTTGGTTCTCCTGCTGAGACAATATAGTAGGAGTCTGAGGCAGGTGCCATGAGGCCCACAGTGACACACTACGCAAAAGGGGATAGCAGTGTTGGCTTGGCCAGTCTGGTGCAATCAAAATTGTCCTTGGTTTGTCTTGCTTGATCTTTAGTAGTACTTTGGAGAGCAAAGGCAGAGGAGGAAAGGCATAAACTGATAGGTTTTTCCAGCTGAAGGACAGAGCATCCACATTCCAAGTTTGGGACAGAGCATCCACATTCCAAGTTTGTTTGTGTGGAGTCCTTGTTCAAAATTTGTCCAACTGATAGTTTTGGGGGGAGGCAAACAGATCTATATTTGGGCTCCCCCATTTGCTTGTCAACATGTTGAAAATCCTTGGTTCCAGTTTCCACTCATGTGGGTCCATGAGGTTTCTGCTTAGTTCGTCTGCCAGTGTACTTAGTTTTCCTGGAAGGAATTGAGCTTGTAAATGCACTTGACAGCTCAGGGCTGTGTTCCACAATGCCATGGCTAGTCTGCAGAGGGGGTAAGAATGTGTACCCCCCTGCTTGTTTATGTACCACATAACAGTGGTGTTGTCCAGTCTTTATCATTAATCGTCCTGGAAGAATGTGGTGCTTGAAGGCTGGCAGAGCATTCTGTACAGCTAACATTTCTTTTTGATTGATATGCAGGTGCATTTGACGTGGGTTCCATTTGCCCTGAATGCACTTCCCTGCCAGGTGGGTCCACCATGCATAGTCTGATGCATCTGCTGTTAAAGTTTGGGCAGCAGGGGGTAGTGTGAATGGTAGTCCCCTGTTTTGGTGCCAGGCCTCTGCCCATCAAAGGAACTCTAGGCGTAGGCAAGGTATGACAGGAATCATTGCTTCTAGATCCTGTGAATGTTGACACCATAGGCTTTTGAAATGCCACTGCAGTTTTCCCATATGCAGCCTGCATATGGAATTAGAAGAATGCAGGAGGCCATGGACCCCAAGGCTTGCAGTATTTGCCTTGCAGATAACTGGGTTTTTGTGGCCACTTGCTTGAAGTAGGTTGTCAAATGAATCTGTTTCTCTGGCGTGAGGAAAGCCATCTGGGAAGTTGTATTCAAGCTTGCTCCCAGGAATATAATTTGTTGACAGGGTACCAGGTGTAATTTCTTTTTTGTTTATGGTGTACTCCAGACAAATAAGTACCCTTTGAACAAAGGCCAGATGATTCAAAAGTATGTCCTGGCTTTCTGCCTGAATTAGACAATCGTCCAGATATGGGTATATTTGAATATTTCTTTGCCTGCAGAATGCAATGACTGGAGCTAGGCACTTTGTGAATACCCTGGGCACAGTAGATAAGCCACAGGGCAGTGCAGAGAACTGATAGTGCATGTAGCCTGCTTTGAAGCGTAGGTATTTTCTGCAAGCCTCCCTGATAGGGATGTGCAGGTATGCTTCTTTTAAGTCTAGTGTTGCCAACCATGCATCTTTGCCTAGCATAGGAAGCAGCTGGTGAAGAGTCAGCATATTGAATTTTGGAATCACCAGAAAGGTATTTTAGAGAAGAAAATCCAGGATAGGACGCCATGTATTGCCTTTTCTGGGTACAGTACAGTTGTGTACCTACCATAAATGTAGATGTTCGAGTGTATTCACTGTTGCAGTCATTACACTTGGGTTATCCTGCTGGCAGTTTACCCGCAGTCGGCCAGAATTCCAAAGTCTAGGTCCGGCATCGGTTTCTGTCACCTGTTCCCCGATGTCAGTGCGCCAGGGGTATAAAAGATGCAGCCGACGCCATTTTCTTCAGTTTTTCTTGCCCCAGATGTCAGGTGCCCCAAATAGGTAGGCTGAAAAAAAATTATGCCAAAAAGCATGCATGTACTAAAATAAACATTTCCTTCATCTACAAGCAAATACACCACAAAGGTTGTATAGAATAGAGAAGTACAGAAAAGTCCCAGCCAAGAAAAGGGGGATGGTGGGTGGGTAACCTGGACTGCAATAGTGAATACACTCGAACATCTACATTTATGGTAGGTACACAACTGTACTATGTTCATCGTGTTTCACTGTTGCAGTCATTACACTTGGGTTGAATCCCAAAGCTGAGGTTGGGTGGCTGGGCCTAAATAGGATTAGGAGAGGCTACCAGGCCCTGCAGAACTGCAGTGGCAAAGCCTTCTCTGGATTTAGAGTAGAGAGGTAAGTGGTAGTGCTTGGTAAAACTGTGCACTGAACTCCAGGTTGCAGCCTCTAAAATGTCGTTGGTTGGTACTCCTCTGAGGAAGGCTGCTGAAGTGGCTGCTGCTCTGGTAGAATGTGGCCTAATATTCTTAGGCACTGGCTTGCCATGCTGTGAATAGCAAAAGCAAATGCAGTGTCCTATCCATTTTGAAATAGTCTGCTTTGAGATAGGCTTTACTTGTGAACCTGCAGCATAGGCTACAAACAGTTGTTCAGTTTTTCTGAAAGCTTTTGTTTTGTCCAAGTAGAATCGTAGCTGTCTGTGTATATCCAAAGTGTGCAGAAGTCTCTCCCCTTTATTCTGGGGATTTGGATAGAATGTTGGCAAATTAATGGTTTGGTTAAGAGCCACACTGGATACTACCTTTGGCATAAATGTTGGGTTTGTCCTTCGAGAGACCCTGTCCTGATGAAAAATGATGAAAGTTTACACTGCCATTAATGCCTGTAACTCTGAGACTCTTCTTGCTGAAGTTATTGCTAGGAGCAGAGCAGTTTTCCATGATAAGAATTTTATATCAGCTGTACTGGCTGGCTCAAAAGGAGGCAGTGTGAGTTTTTCTAAAACAAAATTGAGGTCCCAAGTAGGTATTGGTGCTCTCCTTGGGGGTCTTATGTTTTTTGCCCCTCTGAGGTACTGTCTTAGTAGTGGATGAGAGAAAATAGGAGGTTCCGTATTGTAATGAGCTGAAATGGCAGAGGCATGGATCTTAATTGATGAGAAGGATAGGCCTTTGTCCAGCATCTCAGTTAGGTATTGTAAAATCTGAGGTATATTTGGAACAAGTGGTTCAAGTCCTTGTGCCTGGTTCCAAGCACAGAATCTCTTCCATTTTTCTGCATAAAATTTCCTAGTGCTGGGCCTCCTGGCTTCTAAAATGACATCCATAACAGCTTTAGAGAGAGGTGTGGTCTGAGTGGCTATATTATCTGCCATGCAGCCAGATTTAAGGTTCTGAGTTGACTGTGCAGAATCTGATTGTTTTGTTGTGTCAGAAGATGAGGAATTTGAGGTAAAGGCCACGCTGGGCCTTGAGACAAGCTCTTTAGGATTGGGTACCAGTGCTGGTGTGGGCCAGTCTGGGGCAATCAGGATCATTTGTGGCTTCTCTTCTCTGACTTTTAGGAGCACCTTGGGAAGAAGAGGCAGTGAGTTTTCCAGCTGAATGATAGAGCATCCACTTTCCATGCTTGTGAGTGGTAAGTTCTTGTGCAGAATCTCTGTAGTTGGCAGTTGTGAGGGGAAGCAAAAAGATCTATGTCTGGGCGTCCCCATTTCCTTGTTATCATGCTGAAGACCTGTGGATTTAGTTTCTGTCAAATAAATTGTTAAAATCAGACTGTAAAAATCATTAGGCTTTTCAAAATGACAGTCAATAACACAGGAAGCTCAGGTTCAAAACGTTTTTACTAGTGTACACCAGGAGGCAAAAAACTATACAAAACAAGTATAGAGTTTTGACTGGCTCTATACTGGAAATAACTTGGTTTTTATAGCATTTACAATCAGCTTTTGCCCACCTTACTGACGTGGTCAGTCACAGGGCATTTACATCACTATAGTCCACAACATTTCATTCATAAGAAGGTGCTGAGGTAATGCTTTTTAAAAACTTTCCCATGAGAACAACACAGCCTTGCAAGGCACCTGGTCAATTACAATGTCTTTCTGTAAATGTTGCTCTTCCAAGGTTCCAGGCCTGTACGAATACAATAGTCAGTTCATTTCTTAATACGTTTCTTTGTTTCTCTGGTAAGCAGCTGTACTCTATCTTCGATAGAGCTCACAAGGCCATCCTCCACGGTGGAAGGAAGAAAGATATACATGCATACATATTTATTTCTCTCTAACCCAGCAGATTATAATTGCTGAAAGACATAAGCCTGCTGAGCTGGCTACTGCCAGGGTCAGAGGTTAACCACACTGCAGCTAAGCTTCAAGCAATTACATGCAAGATCATTTCTACTGCCATATTGTTAAATAGAATCAAATGCATTACATATTATACTGTTTCTAAACTAGCACTACATATATGTTTAAGTACATATTTTTCTAACATTCTCCCTCCTTTGAATACTTTTTATTCTATTCAGAAACATAAACAATATTGTTTCATTCCCTAGCCTCTTCCTCTCTGGAACTTTCAACTAGGCAAGTCATTTGTTTTATATTTCAGAAAGAATTTCATTTGGTATTAACAGATTCAACTCCAGGTCTTGGTACATAGTCTCGGTTACAGATACATCAACAAAGTCCCTAACTAATCTTTTCATACAAGGTATCCCGCAACAGACACATGCTCCCAATATGAGCAAAACAACACAAATGGCTATCAAAATATTCATTAGGGTTGAACCCCACCCACCAAATAGATTCTGGAAAATGTTCATCAGTGGGTTTGGGCCTGGTTCCGCCATTGCTGATACTTGCTGAATTACCTCTAGGTGGTTGTTGATTTCGTGCTCATTATCTGGTATATACGCACAGCATTCTTCTTTGATAAGCACGCACGTACCACCTCTCGCCGCTAGGGTGAAGTCAAGAGCCATTCGATTTTGTAGTACAACAGTTCTCATTGCATTCAGTTCATCAGTCACAAGTTCGAGAGCAGAAAAAGTCGCATTGCTCATTACTTCGAGAAGTTTTGACAATTTCCTCAGTTCCCAGATTGATTTGACTGCTCCATAGGCTGGGATTATTCCAGCCCAGGATATAACACTGTCACTCAAGTCCATATGAGTCAATTTTTCTTTATCTTTTACGGATGAATGATCTTTCCAACCAGCTTTGATTTTACCCACTGGATTAGTAGGTTTCTTGACTGAGTTCCCAGTTCTTTGAGCTATATCTCTTACATTTCGTATCTTACCCAGAGGCAATTCTGCAGTATGTCTTATGGCTGGAACCAGATAACCCAAAAAACAACTGCCGGACCAATTCTCAGGTAACCATTTATATGCTTTTTTCCCACAAACAAAATAACAATTTTCTACTTTAGTACTGATGCGGGTTAACTCTGAATGAAACATTTTCCTGTCTATAACAGACAACTGTTTATACAATTCAGGATTTTTCTGCACATCTTTCAATGTTGTTTTCATTTAGCTTAAATACGAATCATAATTCATGCTACAACTAATACTCTGATCCTTGGCTTTTATATAACACTTGTAAGACACAGTTATGTTACAATTACTCCAACCAACTTGGAGCGTATCATTTTTATAGAAACAAACAATTCCCTTTTGTGTAACAGGTAAGTACAGTGCCACTTTGTCCTGTGATCTCACAGAACCTGTATCAAAAGGTAGATTTTCCCAAGTCTCATTTATCCCCAAGGGGATAGCGGACATCAAAAGTCCTCCATATGCTGTAGGTATGGCTGTACAAACCCAGCAATTTGAAATGTTCATAGTCTCTACATACACACGTTTCATGGCTAGGTGTGTGTTAAAGTTTGGATGCCAATCTGTGGCCAGTCCATCACGTTTCGTTATTTTTATCTGTGTAGTTATTTGCAGGAAAAACCCCAGCAAAAGAGAAGTCACCACCAACATGGTTAATAAGTGTATGATCAGTAGGACAGTAAACCAATGTCTTTGGGGTTGCTTTGTATTTTTATACACTCTGCCCCTGGTCATTCTGTCTCTGTGGTATATCAGCTACAAAATGTTTGTCCAGCTAGAAATTCTTTACCGGTTTGCAATGGGTCAGGTGAACCCAGGATGACCTCTCCGCAACCTTTACTGCAGTAGGCGTTGCCAACAGTACCTGGTACGGACCTTCCCACTTTGGACTCGTCCAATTTTTCTTCTTGATAACTTTCAACCATACCCAGGATCCTGGAGTTACCACTGCGTCTGGTTTCGTTTGTTCTTTATCTGAAAAAGAGTTTAACTGCAATACAGTCTTATTGGTTAACAATTTTTTCATGTAACTGGCTAAGGAGCCATCAACCTCCAGCTCTGCAGGCATGAGAGCCTTCCACTGTGGCACATAATATGCCCTTCCAAATACTACTTCAAAGGGGGTCAAACCCTTTACATTTGGAACTGTTCTCATGCTCAGCAATGCTAAAGGTAAACAGCAAATCCAATTCTTCTGAGTCTCACTCATCAACTTTCTTAACTTATTTTTCAAAATCCCATTGTACCTCTCCACCAGTCCTGCTGACTGTGGGTGGTAAGCACAATGATTCTTCAGGGAAATCCCAAAGAATCTCCCAAGTTGCTGAATTGTCTGGTTGACAAAATGTGTTCCATTGTCACTATAGATTCTTTCCGGTATGCCAAATCTAGGAATTATTTCCTTTACTAGGGCCTTTGCCACTGTTGCTGCATCTGGATTCCTGGTTGGAAAAGCTTCTACCCATTTTGAAAACATATCTATGATCACTAAGCAGTATTTCTTTCCTTCACATTTATTCAGCTCTATAAAGTCCATACAAATAGTATGGAATGGATATGGTGGTGTAGGGAAACTCCCTTGCTTCGGTTTGAATGCTCCCTGTGCATGATGTTTACTGCAAATATGACACGCTGCACAACATTTTTGTGTGTAGTTCGTAAATCCGTATGTTTGGAATATTCTGTTAACTAACTGTACCATCCCCCCTGTTGAGACATGGCTCTGCCCATGGCTCAACAAAGCTGCATATCTAAATAAATTAGACGGTAATATTGGCTTTTTCTCTTTGGAGATGTACAATCCGTCTTCAAGGATTGCTCCTCGTCTTACCCACTTCTGTTTTTCTGCTTTCGTAGTTAATGTTTGCATTGTTTTTAACATTTCTAAATCTAAAATCTCAGAGGGTTGTAATTCCTCATTCAAAAAGAAAGTTTCTGAGTCTGAGGCTGCTTGTTTTGCAGCTGCATCAGCTCATGCATTACCTTTTGAAATCTTATCCTGTTGCTTTGTATGAGCTGCACATTTACAAATAGCTACTTTAGTAGGTAACTGAATGGAATCTAATAAATTCAAGATTAGTTGCATGATTAATCGGTTTACCAGTGGATGTTATCATTCCCCATTCTTCCACTGCGCAAAAACATGCACTGTGGAGAAAGCATACTGACTATCAGTATATATGTTCACACATCTGTCTTTCACTAGAGTGCAAGCTCGTGTTAAAGCTATCAATTCTGCTGCTTGAGCAGACAAGTTAGGCTGCAGGGGTTGGGCTTCTACAATCCCAACATCAGTAACTACTGCATAACCTACTAGATTCTTTTCCTGTAGGACCCTTCCTACATGATCCGTCCACATAAAATGTCACCTCTGCATCAGCTAAGGGTATATCAGTAAGATCCTGTCTGGGTAAAGTTATTTGCTCCATTTCCTGTAGGCAACTATGTGGTGTGCCGTCCACAGGAGTCGGAAGTAACGTTGATGGATTTAATGTTGTACAATGTTCAATCACCATATGAGGTTGACTCAGCAGTATGGTCATACAAGAAAGATGTCTAGCAGGAGACAAGAATGCAATTTTCTCTTGCAGCAAAATTATCGCAACTGCATGAGGCACTCTCAAAGTGAGAGGGTGGAATAATACCATTGAGGCCGAAGCCTGTACTGCCATGGCAGCTGCAACGACTGCCTGTACACAATGTGGCAACGACCGTGCCACTGGGTCCAACTGCGATGAATAGTAAGCTATGGGGCGTTGCTTACTTCCATGCTGTTGCATCAAGACTGACGTCATATATCCCTGCTTACAATCTACAGTCTGAAAAAAATCTCTTA
Source organism: Protopterus annectens (assembly GCF_019279795.1). NCBI lineage: Eukaryota > Metazoa > Chordata > Ceratodontiformes > Protopteridae > Protopterus > Protopterus annectens. Next base: position 1,360,074,072 of record NC_056726.1, read on the forward strand.
TGGTAATTCGGGAGCCCTAAAACTGATGATGAAGCTATCAATTGTTTTAGCCTGCAGAAAGCTGTTTCTGCTACTGGAGTCCAATGTAGTATATCTTGTGCTGCCATAGGTGTTTTAAATATTAAATCAGCCAATGGAGCTGACTCCAAAGCATAGTTTGGTATCCAGCTTCGACAAAAGTTAGTCGTCCCCAGGAAGGACATCATTTCCTTCTTGGTAGTTGGCTTGGGTGCTTGCAAAATTGCTGCCTTCCTATCTGCATCTAATGTTCTACCCTCCTTGGATACCACATATCCCAGGTACTTGACCTGTGTTCTCCAAAGTTGCAATTTATGCTTGTTTACTTTATGTCCCTGTTCTGCTAAAAATTTCAATAATGCTATTGTATCTTCCCTACATTGCTGCTGGGTAGGGGCCGCAAGCAGGATGTCATCCACATAAAGTAGAACTTGACTGCCTCCTGGTGAAGTAAACCCCGCCAGGTTGCTAGCCATCTCCTGTGCAAATATTGTTGGACTTTCACAGTATCCCTGCGGTAGTCGAGTATAGGTGTATCTGTTACCCTGAAATGTAAAAGCAAACCAATACTGACTATCTGGATGTATAGGTGTTGAAAAGAAAGCATTGCTTATATCTACCACGGTAAAATACTTCTGCTGTGGCTTTAAATCATTCAATAAAGTGTGTGGGTCTGGCACCGTAGGTGCCCTAGGTATTATTGCATCATTTACAGCCTGTAAATCCTGTACCATCCGCCATTCCCCGTTTGCTTTTCTAACAGGAAATAGAGGGGTATTACATGGTGAATCTAAAGATTCTACCAGTACTCCTTTCTTAAGTAATGCCGCTATTATAGGCTTGATTCCCTGCTCTGCATCCTTCCTCAAAGGGTATTGTTTCTTTTGTGGTCTAAATGCTGACTTTGGTATAATGGTTACTGGACCTGCTGTCCGAATAAGCCCTACATCTGATTTCCCTGTTGACCAAAGAGTGCTTGGTATATCACACAAGGCTTTTTCTTCTTCTTCTAGCAAGAACATCAATCAGCTGTCCTCACTTTGCTCTAAGTGTACAGCTGGACGCGCTTGCGTTAACCAATTTAATTTTTGCTTTTGTATTCCTTGTTCTGACAATTCTAAGTCGGTTTGCCTCTCCCATCTTGTTACTTTTTCTCCTAGGTCCACCCATCTGACATTTTTATGTTTGGTTAAACTGACATGCGGTAGCCAGTTGGACTTATATAATCCCATGAATTCCTGAGGTAATGAAAACTCACCACACTATTACCCTCAGTATCCCAGTACAAGGTTCGTAACACTAGTCTATTGGCAGGATTTCTGAACAATTTTTTCTCATATTCTTTATCAGGCCCTGGTGTGCTACAATAGTACAGAGTACAATGTAACAAATGCTGCTGATCAATGTGAAGGGAGGGTACCTTACTGATGGCTACGTTCATCAGTTCCTCGGTTACTGCCC